>NW_026986607.1:0-94770 GCF_963675165.1 Halichondria panicea
CCCCCAGGACAGTAGCTCCGGGGGGGGGGGGGGGTTCCGTCCTTAGGATATTTCCTCCCCCTGGAGTTTCTGTCCTAGGACAAAAAGCTCCTACCCCAGGACCAGAGCTCCCCCATTCTGCGGTGCAGGTGAAAGTCAGTCCACATGCAGGTAATCTGAGAAGACTAGTCTAGGCTACGAAGTAAACAGCCATAGACTAGATGCAATAGATGCTGTATCTATTATGTTATAGATCTCAATACTCAATAAATACAACAATGCAAGAGAAAGAAGTACAATAAATATAACCAAAAGTGCACAAATCATAAAGTGATACAACCAGAACAAAACCAATTACCTACTGGTTCATTGCGAATTTTGGCACAGCGATAGTGATACTACTCACTAAATTTGTCACACATGACCATATCCTCAAAAGAGTCCGGTCTCTTGCACATGCAGTATATTGTAATGGCAATGGTTTGTGGTGTTGGTCTTTTGGGCATCGCTTTCTTTGTGCGAGGGAACCGTGAGAGTTTGCCCTTCTCAAAGCACTTAATGAGATGTGCTCTCATTTTGGCCTCATCAAACACTAGAGAATCCACATTATCGTTCATAGCAGCGTGATTGCAGCAGCAATGCTAAATAGTCCGCAGTTGTTAGCACCCTCTTGCTGCTGGAGAGCCACCACAGAGCCCATTGCATTGAATTAATGGGCTATACACTTGTGCTATCTGGAGCTCAGTACTTGGGGAAAGCATTATATGGACCTTTCCAGGTGCAGTCCATTTTCCCTCCCATTCGATGAGAATTGGCCATATTCTTTAGCATGACACTGCTGCCAACTGGATAACTCTATGACAAAAATGGCAAAAATTAAGCTAAAATTTGCTATATAAAATAACACCTTCAAAGAGTTATGCTTGTTGTCATACTGCTGCTTCTGTTTTTGCTGTGCAGCAGCAATGTTCTCCTTGGCATTGAGGTGACAGCGATCACGAATTTCCATCAACCTTCGGAGAATTCCATCCATGTCTTCTCCGTCTTCTTCATTTTCAGTCTCCTCTCCACTCAATTGGTCAGCATCTCCTCTATCTTCTATAGCGTCGGCACCATCTCGTTGATCCATATCAAAAGTAACAGCTTTCCGCGGGTGGCGATTGAACATTAAGAAAAAGGGTGTGTACTTTGATGACGCCTACAATCAAAAAATAAAAGCATGCATGATATAATAATTAAAATTTTACCTGTTTTGATATGCGATAGGCATAAAGAGCAGCAGAGAGATGCTGATCCCAGTCATCAGTACTAGAATCGATTACCTTCTTGAGAGTGTTCACTATAGAGTCTGGTTGAAGCGTTCATCAAGGCCATTTGTTTGTGGGTGGTAAGCACTTGATACGCAGTGCTGTATGTCAGTCAACTGAAAAAGTCGGGTGTTGATTTCGTTGACAAACTCTCTTCCTTGGTCTGATTGAATCACTTTTGGCCACCCATGCCTGCAAAATGTGTCAAACAGAAATTTTGCTACACCTTCTGCTGATTTTGATGGGAGTGGGGCAGCCTCAGGCCACTTAGAAATAGTCTGAGAGCGTGATAATGTACTTGTTTCCAGAGCTTGTTTCAGGTAGAGGTCCTACCAAGTCAATACCAACTCTGTACCAGACCTTTGTCACAGGGATGGGATGTAGTTCTGCTCTGGGCTTCTGCAGTTGGTGATTCGTTCGTTGGCATTTGTCGCAGTGCTTGCAGAGCTGTATGACGTCAGCATGTAGGCCTTTCCAGTAGATATCCTGAGCAACCTACATGCATGAAACAGATATAATTATACTTTATACGATATGATGATAAATATACCTTTCCATAGGTCTTGTCTCTCCCAAAATGCATTCCATCCAGTCCATCGTGGCACATGTTTAGTATCCTGCTTTTCTCCTCTTGCTTCACCACAACTCTTCTCATTCTATGGATGCCAGTGCTGTCCTTCTCAGGCAGGTATAAGCATTGTTGCTGCAGAGCATATCTTTGAACTTTGTCTCTTATACTTCTCTTGTCATTAGTGGAAAGCCCGTCTCTGTATTTCTTCTGGCCAGCATTGCTGGCAGCAGTCTTGTACAGCAGTATGTCCTCATACTCTTGTTGAGTAGCCATTCTGATTGCTAACAGTCTATACATTTCTCATGCACTCGCACGTACGCTTATACTATAGCCTTGACAGGTTTTGACAGGGTACATGTACCCGGTAGCCTCGATCTCAGGCCGAGTTTTCGCTTTTATAACGGTTAGGCGAACAACTGGGCCTGGTACTAGTTGTCTGCGCATGCGTCAATCGTTCGTCAGATTCTGACGAATGGATATTCTCGTTCACTTTTGTGACATTTATATTCGTGTACTATCGTGTACTAGAAGTCAGTTCCCGTTTTATCATTATTGGAATAGATTGGAATGGCTCTTAGCTGAAGCTTCTCTCTTCTCTGAAGCTTATTCTGAAGACTGAACAACAAGGGAAGAGGTATAAAGCTTTGTCAAGCTTGTTAAGGTCAGATATTTTTGTGTGGGCCCTATGGCCGGCTATGCTATCAAGTCTTGTTCATGTTTGGCAAGAATGTAGGTAGACTATAGTTTCATCATTAATATGGTGGATCAAGTGAAGAGTGTGAGCTAGAGAACTTGGTGCTGCCATCATCAGCTCGTCGACAATGACACTATAACTGAGAAATTTAATATGTATAGGTCTACACGTATTTAAAATGTCTACTTCTCTGTACAGGAGCAATGGCTAATATCCAGCTATCCCAACAGTGCTCCTCTTGGCTATACTAACGGACGAGACTGGACAGTTTGAGGTAAGGGTTTAACCGTCTTTGGTTTCTTTTAATATTGTCCTATACTCACAGACACAGGACTGGAGTATGACCTGCTCATTCGAGCGTTGCTGGGTAGCTCAGAGACATCAAGAGAATCTACGTTTTCTCAAGCAATGAGTTACGAGTTGGGGCCTAGAATCAGAGAAGTCCAGCAGCCTGCTAAATCTTTTTGAAACGTAATTTGAAGGCATTCAATCATCTTGAAGTTGCCCTGGGTCACTGTAATTGTGCTGCAGCACAACTGGCAACTCCCCAGGCCTTTGTGAAGCAGCTCCCTATGTGCATTTTTTGTGTACTCACTCTGTGCATTTTCTGTGTACAAATTTCTATTATTGATTTATTAAATATTTTTGCCGACCACAAATATACAATGAAAATTTGACGCATGCACAGACAACTAGTACCAGGCCCAGTTGTTAGCCTAACCGTTATAAAAGCGAAAACTCGGCCTGGGATCGAGGCTACATTGCTCCCACAATTCCGAAGTCAGTGAAAATGGACTCCAAAGTGCAAATTGGCTCCTCTAAGTTGCAAATGGAAGAGCAAGAAACTGAGACGTAGCCATATGCTGCCATCACTACTTACCTACAATCAGGCATGTATCCACCAGACGCTGACAAAAAGGAGAAGCGTGGCCTCCGCAAAAGAGCGAAGTATTTCATGCTGTTCAGGGGCAAGCTGCAGTATGTAGGAGGAAATAAGAAGAACACTCCTAGATTGGTAGTGGAAGGTGAAGAAGACAGAAGAAAGATCATTGAGAGCATCCATGGGCAAGCTCATCTAGGAAGAGACAAAACACTTTCTCAGCTAACTCAACGATACTACTGGCCAAACATGTACAAGACAGCATGTGCCTACGTAAGTTTCAAATTTATATACCTTGTTATAGTGCAGGTGTTTGGTGCATTGAACGGTATTTCTCTTGCAGATTGCTTCATGTGACCACTGCCAGCGCCAAAACCATAAGTTGCATAAAACTAATGCAACACTTCATCCCATTCCTGTTAAAGAAGAAGCCTGGTATCAGGTTGGAATGGATTTAGTGGGACCTCTGCCTGTAACTCCAGCAGGAAACAAGTTCTTGATGACAATTACAGATTACTACACAAAGTGGGCTGTAGCTGCAGCTCTAGAAGACAAAACTGCATTGTCAGTAGCCAACGTCTTATACTCGGTATAATTATATAAATTATGTGATGTGCATGCAACGGCCCTTAGTTATAATTATTTACTGTAACGCAGGTATTTTGCACATACGGCTGCCCTACTGTTATCCTCAGTGACTAAGGAAGAGAATTTGTCAATAAAGTTACTGAGGCACTCTTTAAAAGAACAAACACACAGCATAGAATCACTTCCGCCTATCATCCTCAAGTAAGAAGCATGCATGCACATAATTAAATACTGTATAATAAATTATGGCATATATAGATATACTTTCACACCACCCCAGAAAGGAAGTTCGAAAAAGGAGTGAACGTTTTTACTTTTACCTAGTGCAAAAAGGAGTGAATACATATAGGATATACATGCAACTATTATAATTATGGTATAATTATTATGGCTAATTACTGAATTTTCAGACTAATGGCCTCACAGAGCGATTCAATCAGACAATCTGTCGTTCTCTCAGCAAGTTAGTGAATGAAGCACACAATGATTGGGATACAAAGCTAGACACTATTCTGTTTGCATACCGAGTGTCGAAACACCGATCAACCGGCTATTCGCCATTCTTCATGATGTTTCATCGTGAAGCTCGGCTGCCTATAGAAGCAGATGTAGAGCAAAACGAAACAGTGACCAGTGAAGATATAGATACAGAGACAACTGCAGATGCTTTTATTGAGAAAATGCTCAAGAGGCAAGAAGATATAAAGAGCATAGCTGGTGAAAACATAAAAAAATCTCAAAAAAAGCAAAAGGAGTGCTATGATAAACGGCATTCACCAGAGGTATATAATTATACAGCCCTATATATATTATACAGGCTGCATGCAAGTATATATACACTTGCACATTCATGTGTGCGAATGCTATAATTATGTACGAAGCATATATGATTTCAAACTGTGCAGTTTGTTCTAAGCAAATTAAATACATTTTATATTTAGGAACTGCAACCTGGAATCAAGGTTTTGGTTGAGAACACCCAACAAAAGGAGAGGAAAGGTGGAAAGCTCGAAAACAAGTATAGTGGACCATACATTATTAAGACCTCAGATGGAAAGGGTGTCTATACCCTTAAGGACTTGGATGGGAAGGTGTTAAAAAAGAAATGTAATATCAAACGTCTCAAGGTAAATATGAATGTATATAGCTAATCCTATAACTATATACCATAATTGTGATAAATAACACATGCATAATACAGGCTTATATGGATCCTTCTTCATTGGTTGAACAAAAAGGTATTTATTTAGCTACCAGCACAGGTGGCAATTTTATACTGCACATATATACATGCATGTAGCCTGCATGCGCATGAGATTCGATCCCTATAATGTAGCTCTCAGTGGCCAAACTCCACCGGATAAATCCAATGGCTCTACCCCACCAGAGAAATCCAATGGCCCTACCCCACCAGAGAAATCCAATGGCCCCACCTCACCAGAAGATCCAAATGGCCCCACCCCACCGAAGAAATCCAATGGCCCCACCCCACCAGAAGATCCAAATGGCCCCACCCCACCGGAGAAATCCAATGGCCCCACCCCACCAGAAGATCCAAATGGCCCCACCCCACCGGAGAAATCCGATGGTCCCACCCCACCAGAATATATGGACATGGACCTGTGGTGACTCATTTGCAACCAATTGATGATGTCCCCTTAGATCGTCCACCACCACCTAAGAGACGAAAGTCTAATCAGTCTGTACCTAAGAGTCAAAAGGTAACTTCTGTCAGCCACGTGCACGTGCATGGCATAATTGTCCTGACATTAATTTTGTGATCAGGCACGGTCAATTAATATGTAGAACCTAAGATATACTATTAACTACATAATAATTATTGTACATTCTCAGACCAGGTATGCTGGGAGTCTCTGGATACCTGACTTAGATCTACGTTACAGGGATAGGGCAGTTGTAAAGAGAGGAAAACTATGTGACAAGCATATGTATGCTGCCCATGAAGTGCTGAGGTATGCGTTCCCTCATCTGCATGGTCTTCAATCGACATTACTTACTCAAAAAGAGTTTAAAGCAATGCAATGTCATGACTCTGTTGTAAGAGGTAAGGGTTAGGCTTATATAATGTTATCTTGATGGATCACTAATTAATTATATTACTGTAATGTACATAGTGTATAATAATAATTATCGCCTATAATTATATGCAGCCGTTCAGATACTATTTGTTGAGGAAAGAGAGCACTGGGTTGTTTCCAGCCTCACCAATGGAAAACTGAGACTATACGACAGCTGTTCAACTGGAGAATTAACCTCAGTCTTCAAGTACAGCTAGCTCAAATATATGGCAATCAATTTGCGGTAAACAACAAACTCAAAGTTTACATTGAGCCTGTACAGAAGCAAGAAGGAGAAATGGACTGTGGTGTTTTAAGCATTGCAAATGCATACAATGCTGCACAGGCGAAGAGTACAAAAGATGTAACGTATGACTCACAACAAATGCGTTCACACATTCAGCACTGTTTTGAAGCTAAAACGTTCAGCACTTTTCCTCAATCTAAAAATTCGGCAGCAATCAACAGATGTGATCCCAAACAGATAACCATCGAGCTGTACTGCACTTGTGGTCTTCCAGAGACATATGATAGCCGAATGACCGAGTGTACAAAATGCCAAAAGTGGTTTCACTTTAAATGCATGAACAAGGTCAGGCCAAGAGGATGGCTGTGTATAACATGTAGATCTAATTCATGTTAACTGTATCACCAAACTGTTAAATTGTTATTAAATAGCTAGCTAGCAAGCTATATTATAGACATTGAATATTATTGTTTTGCCATTATTATACGTAGACCATTACTTGTTTTTGCCATTGATTCTCGACTCAACCTCCATTACTTCTAATACGTACGACGCTGGCCTCATCTCATACCGATATAATTTATGTGTAGAACCAGGAGTAGTTAACAAGAAGAAGCATGTATACGTGTACATATAATTATAATGGTTTATTGAAAGCAGTTTATAGTGACAGTTAATTAAATTTGAGGGATCAGGCCCTCTTGTATGGAAGGGTATTAGAGTCAAAATTCCCAGCCTTTTTGTCCCAGTAAATGTCCCGGTGTTTGTCCCAGTAAACATCCCGGTAAAGGTCCCAGTACATGTCCCGGTACGCCTTTTTCCTGTGGGCAAGGTCGACCAGCCTCCCAAATTTGGGGTGTGGTTGTCACAGCCCAGCAATTACTGCTGCATCCGCTCCAGTTTCTTGCCCCGGCAAGTGTCCCGGTATGTGTCCCAGTAAGTGTCCCGGTATGTGTCCCGGTATGTGCACCGGCAAGTGTCCCAGTATGTGTCCCGGTATGTGTCCCGGCACATGCCCCAGTACCAGAATAAAGATTGCAACAAGTTAACTCATGGAATGCGCATGCGCAATGGAAGTGAATGCCTCGTGTCATAAAAGAGCCTTGTGGAGGCTAAGAAGATACGAAGAACCTAGCCATGTGAGGCTAAGAAGACACAAAGAACCTAGCCTTGTGAGGCTAAGAAGACACTAAGAACCTAGCATGCAGCCTTGTGAGGGGCTAAGAAGACTCAAACTTCTGATTTGATTTTACACATAAACTTATGACTGTTTGTTGTTGTTTTTTGTCTCAAGAGGAGGGTTGTAGTGAGGCAGCTGCCTATTATACAAGACCACTCCCATTTTAGTCATGTAAACTGGATAATTATACACAAAATAAAGCCAGTGTTAAATTTAAAGTTATAACGTTTAATAGATTGGAGTACAAAGGAGTATGAAACAGCACTTGAAATGGGTGGTATTAAAGTCGTTCTAGAGGAATGCAGTCCAGTTCAAGAGTGTTTCCGTCGGTTGGTGACAGATATTCTTGGTGTTCCTCTTCATAGAAGTTACTCTAGGACTTGCTGCACTAATCTATGTGTATAGATGTATGTCAGTGACACTGATAGTCAGGGGCGTAGGCAGGAATTTGAGGAAGGGGGGGCTGAGCTGAAAGGGTGTGAAGGAGCGCCGAAAATTTTCGGCGACCGGAAACCACACCTCCTAATTAATGACTGATTTCGGGGAATAGTTGTTGTACCAGGAGTGTCTGGTTGTGTACGATTTATGATGTTACAATAATTATTTTGTTGTTAATATGCATGAAACATTGCTAATATTTACAGTGCTAACTACATGTACAATGTATATGATAATGTAGCTGATCAGTTACTTTGCTGGCTCTTCATCAGTACTCAGGCTGGCAGTACTAGAGGCTAGAGCTTGGCAAACTGGCACTAGAGCTTGGCAAGTTGGCACTAGATCTTGGCCTTGACTCACGCTTGAGAAATAATGGTCCAGTTTCTGCGACATAGTTGCTGCTCTCAATCAACCTCTGTGGTAGATTATTGATCAGTTGCACAGTGCATTGCACATGTGCAAGAAATAGTTTATAGCCACACCTGTTTCAATTAAATGGTGCATGCTAGCCAGCTAGCTAGCTAGCTTAGTTACACTGAAGAATCAAAGTTACTAGTATAGTATAGAGCTAGCTCTTGGACATGCTGTTTGTCTGCCACTAATCTATACCTGTAATTCCCAGGCTCAGTGAAGACAATCATCAGAGAAGGTGGGGCTCTTAGTGTGGTTTTTGCAGAGGAAGGGGGGGCTCCAGCCCCCAAAGCCCTGCCCCTCCCTACGCCCCTGATAGTGTCTTCGCTTCTACTGCACTGTCACATACATTCTACTGTACTGTCACACACATACTGTACTGTCAGATCACATACATCAAGACACTAATTATTATATATAATGCACACTAGGCTAATCACTCCCTAAAGTGTATTGCCTCGAATAAATACCTCGTGAAGTTTTGCGTTTTATCACTGGGACACATACCGGGACACTTACTGGGACACAAACCGGGACACTTACTGGGACACATACCGGGACACTTGCTGGGGCAAAGAACTGGAGCGGATGCAAGCAGTAATTGCTGGGCTGTGACGACCACACCTCAAATTTGGGAGGCTGGTCGACCTCGCCCACAGGAAAAAGGCGTACCGGGACGTATACCGGGACATTTACCGGGACATTTACCAGGACAAACACTGGGACAAATACTGGGACAAAAGCTGGGAATTTTGACTCTAATACCCTTCCATACTCTTGTAGCAAGAGTGATGTAGCATCACGTAGGGGTCCATGATTTGATGATCTTGTTCCGTAGGGGTCCATGATTATTTTGATGATCTTGTTCCGTATATAGGGGTCCATGATTTGATGATCTTGTTCCACGGATGCACATAATTGAAGATCGGACGGCAGCGAAGGATAGCTTGCACCTTAGCCAACTGATTACTACTGAGTATAGTTTTTCCCTTATTTCCAGGCGAGCATGTCTGCTAGTCTTTTGTAGAAGGTGGCGGCCTCTTGCCCCAGTCCACCTGTGGTTTATAGAAGACGTCGACGAGGGGGTGAAAACTCCTTGCTCAATGTCTCTGACGCGTTGGCCGTAAGCCCGTTTATTTTTGTCCTCATGTTTCTTATACCTCATGTTTCTTGTGCAGCTTTGATGGTTCTGGAGCTGTTGCTGGGTGCATTCGGGTACATCAAAATATGCGTTTTGAACAGAAAACCAGAACCTCTTGCACGGATGTCTAAGCGGGCATTGTCAGTGGTTAAATGGCTGAGCGGTGGGATAAAGATTCTCGCTTAGTGGTTGTAGTCGGGGTTCTCATGTTCTGTGGCAACATTGTGGCAGACTTTGGTGAGAAGTGAAGCAGTCAGGTCACGTAGCTCGTTATGCCTTCTAGTTGGGAAGGCGCCCTTTGGTAAAAATCATTGCGCATGGTTTGCTGAGAAGGCTGAGCCACAGTTGCACTTAGTTGGGGTTGATGGCAGTGGCCAGCCATAACAAATACAGGGTGCATCTCTGAAACCGTGGTCATCAATTGAAAGCCACCTTCAGAGGTTGCACCTGGCAGCTTGCTCATCGATGAGGCACCTTTCTCTCCTGGTACATGGTAGAACATTGCGTTGCTATCTCGAGGGGGGCCCTAAATCACTATGGGGGGCCTATATCACTAGTGCAATAGGCCCCCCCCCTAACACCCCAAATCGCTAGCGTTTTAGGGCCGGGGGCCCCAAAAATAAGGGGGGGCCCATATCGCTTCTACACCGGTGGAACAAAACTGCTACATGTACGTGTACTGATACCCAACCCAGAGCGCAGGGTTGGTTGGACTCCGCCCAACTAGTGCACAGTGAGGTTACAGGGATTTGAGGAGTTCTGTAATGTCGAGAGCGGAAGTACCTGTCACGTGAACCTTGGTAACAAGATTGAATTTTGGCTCATTCCAAACCAATTTTTCTCCAATAGAGCCTATTCATTTTTGTTAAACTGGGAAAACATCGACTTACATCAGAAAGCTAAGAGCCTTTGGTAAAGGCTTTGCACCACAGCAGATTGTCAGCTGAAGCTATCCTTGAGATTCTAATCGTTTTGTGAGCTACTACTTGCCCCAGCCTGCCCGTAAGCTGTTGAAAGTGTATCACTAGTCTCAGTAAAATCTCTCTTAGGCTAGCTCCAGCTGGATACACAGTTTGTGTGACAAACTAATAGTATTAGCTCACGATTGGGCTCAAGGATAGCTTTAGCTGTGGTGTTTGGGCTTGCAGATAATTATAACACACACGCACACACACACGTGGGCACCAATAGTGAATACATACACATGTGCACACTAATAATTATGCAGAGCAAAGCCTCCTGTATAGGTCGATTTTTTCCCAAAATGTTTGACTACTGTGCACATTGCGCATGCGCATATCCTGTATTGGCAAATTAATGGTGGGTTACAATTGTTTTGACACCTGGAAAATACAACACACAAGGTAAAATAAGTGTGTCTAGCTATTTGGTGTTCTTTTATGGACAAAGTTCACGACTGATGTAACAGTTTGTGAGGAGTAGAACTCGGAAAACACCAGACAAGAGTAGCAGAGAGCATCTTGTGCAGGCAGGGGTGGTAGACAATACCAAAGCACCTGTGCATGCATGGGGAGTGACGGTTAATAATGACACTATGGACGTGCCATATAATAATAGTTGAGGGTCTAAACATTAATTTTGTGAATTGCATGCACGGAGAGTGACGGTTAATATTATAGTTTATTGCTTTTTAATAAGTGCTGACATCAGCGTTTTACATTCAAATTGCACAGGAAGCGACTCATCACCGACTGTGCAGGTATTTTTCCATATCGCACACCCGGAAGTATTATTGCACACTTGTTATTGCACACTAGGAAGTGATTCTTATTTGGAATAAAACGTTTTCAGCAGTGAGAGAACATAGTTTACACACTTATAATCATGCATTGCAATATTTATCAGTCTCTTTTCTTGTTTTCTGATGCTCTGTATCACTTCTGTGCTCTTTTTGCAGTGAAGCTGAGGGTCAGGAGGTTGTCAGTGTTCATATTTAATTAACGCATCAAACAGGCATCAGTGTTGGAAGTGGGTGCTTTGAGCGGAGTATTGCACATGTAGAAGTGTACTGCACCACCATATAAGCCTGTTCAGGCTTGTATAAAGTCGTTTTGGCTTCAAAAACGGTTGTCACACTTTCTTCAGTTATAGCGGTGCATGTTTGTCTTGTAAGCAATGGTGACAATTCCGAGCTGCTTCTGTTATTCTGGTTGAGTGTGTCTGTTTGGTGTGTGCATTACACTGTGTTGGTGTGAGTGGTGTTTTCATGTCATTCAATGGCTTCCTCTCTCCTACTGTACAGTTGAGGAGACAAGAAGAGGCACTGAGAATGGAGGTAGAGGTACAGAGTACATTAGCTGGAAAATGCATTTGTGTCATACTTTGTAGAGTCCCTTAAAGTGATTCAAGGTCAGCTATAGTGTGTCCTATTCAGCACATGATGTGTGTTTCCCTGTAATGTATTTGAAGGTGTGCAATGTACAATCATGTACGACCCCCTCCCCCCCCACCGCACACACACCTTTAGGCCTACTATGCTGCTAAGAGAGGGGCCTCACGTAAACTGGCCACTCAGACGCTAACAGACCTCAGCAGTATGGAAAAGGATATGTCATCAGAGACTAAAAACTCCCCTGACACCCAGCCCTTACATGCATCCCACCTCCAGTCTGGTGAGCAGCCTATAAGCAGTGAGGGACAGTCTGAAGACATGGGTCCATGGACAGGGGCTACTGAGGAACCTTCATCAAGAACAAGGTACGTGTGTATAATGTATAGTTATGCAGTGCAATGAGTCGACTGTGTACTATTGAATGTACAGTACAGAGAATGGGAACCTAGCATGCTTACTAACTAGTCTGTATGTACATGCACTTGTATACAAGGTATGCTTCAATGTATGCAGTTTAGGTGTGTACAGGGAAACGTGTGTCAATTGGCTTTCAGTTTTCTCACCCCTTACTTCCTAAGCCCTCAATTTTCCACTCAGTATGACTATGACCATGTGACTCTTTAACCCCTCAGTTCCTGAGCCCCACCTCTTACTGTCTGACTCGGAAGAGGAGATAGACTTTGGATTCTGGGAGAAGGCGTCCACCCTACCCTCGGACAAGACCCCAACCATGCAAGGAAGGACCTGAACTTGTTATGAGACTGTCACATAATTAGTATAATTATTGTCGGTTTCTTGTCTATTCGGGAAATTTAATTATGTACCAACTAATGCCATTGATTGTTTTTGCGTAATCTTTAATAGCTGCCAATCGAAATTCAGTTGCAACTTTAATTATTATGCTAGAAAAGTATCATTAATTTATAATTATAACACGAAGGACATGAAAAAAACTAAGAACTTATAGAGAAGAAATCCACAGTTTTGATTTTAATCTTATTTACTATCTGTCCTCCGGCTACAATAACCTCTCCACTAGGAAGTACTGAGCATGTGCAGCAGTATCGTACAGTAGGCAGGTCTCCTACTTTCAACCACCTCCTGGTGTCAGGCTGGTATAGGTGGATCGATGAACTTGGGTTGACTCTGTCATTCGCTCCACCAACGGCTAATAGTGACCTCCCAATACTGAGAGGAGCTGACAACTCGAGCGGCACTTCCTCTAACGTCTGCCAGAGAGTGGGTGTGTCCGAGTTGGAAAGGGCTTTGGCAATGAGTTCATTGAGGTCAACGTGGTGCACTGTCTTGGTTGGCCCAGTGTGATCGTACCCTCCCATTAGGTAGAGGGTGTTTCCTATGAGAGTTGATTTCAGTTCTGATCGTGAGTTAGGTAGTGACTGAGCAATGTACCATCTTCTTGATACCACGTCCAACACCTCCACAGAGGAGATACGACCATCACCATCACGCCCACCAGCTACAATTATGTGGTTGTTGAAGGAGACAGCTGTTGAGGATTGACGAGCAATGTTCATTGGTGGGTACGGGTGAGTCCATTCCCCTGACTCGAGCACTGAAAGTTGATTGCTGGGTGTGTTTTTTTTTGGATCACGTCCTCCCACTAGCACTAGTCGATTAGCGAGTGATGTCATACCAAACCACTTGGCAGTGTACTCTGGTAGTTTGGTCCATTGATCTTGCTCGAGCTTCATCACTGTACACATGTTACGATAATTGTCTGCACTGCCTCCACCAACATACGCCGTGTCACCGATAACAACACTCTGTACTGTGTAGCCCATCTTGATTGGCATATCTTTTCCTCTTCTCCATTTCAGAGTGAGTGGCAACTCTCTGGGAGGGGGACCCTGAATAATGAATGAGGATAGTGTCTACGTTATAGATAGTACATGGGCATGAGGTATCTATGTGTTATAGTGTCCCATATCACGAGGGCTTTGCCCGAGGGATGAGGGACACTATAACCATAGATACCGAATGCACATGTGCTAACTAATTTAGATCCCACTTTTCATTGGCTGCCTCAGGCAAGAAGTGTATCTATAAAAGCAGCGAGCCTTAGCAACAGCTTTACTTTTGAAAATGTCCTGTTCTGACAAGCTAGATGAGTTCTGCTTCTCTGCTAAAAACCTTTGCATTGGCCTTGCTTCAACATTGGAATGGACAAACTAGTGTCTCCACCTTGTGCAGGAAGCACTCTGCAACAATTGAGCCCAGCCTCCTCTTTTCTCTGCACTCAAGCCCCACCCCAGCTCAAGCTTCTCAGTAAACTGTTCTGATCTGTACGCTAGCTAGCAAGGAACAGCTTGCAGCAATGCTACAGTGCACTATATTGTTCCCAGGAGTCTACCAATTTTGAAACATGGCTGTTAGAAACAGAAGTCAGGAGGACGAAGTTGACAAATGCTACTTAGTTGAAGACATGCTTTCATGCTTGTGACAATGGACCCAGAACATGCAGTTAAAATCATTGGCTCTTAGTGTTCCTCGTAGACTGGCGGACAAGAAAAGATACTGGTGAACCCTACCATAAACCCAGCAAACGCTATAGAAACTGGTAGTGAAAAAACTGAATAGCCATAGCTAATTATCATACAGCTACAGCTTTATTATCATTTCTGTACATTCAAAAAATTATACTTGTACTTTATACCCTCAAGCTTATAATTCCCTGGGAAACTATGAGATTATGGCTCATAATTCCCTGCTAAACACACACAAGTGGGATCTAATAACAAGCGAGTGTTACTTATTTATAGCTATAATGAAACAGCACCCTGAGGTACAGTGCTGTTGTTTGTGGCTGCAGTTAGGAATCTCATTCACACACTACATGTACGCACCTTCTTGATTGGTTGAGTGTCCCTCTTTGTTGCCTCCATTGAGTCCGAGTCTCTTGTCAGTGAAGCATCTAATTAAACATTAAAAGGAAAATCGACACATTATTCGGAAGCGTAAAACACATAATTATCATACACTACGTACTTTATAGTGCAACATTTTGGTCAACTGTACAGAACAATGTGTGTAGGTGGGGGAGTGGTAATGTAGTGAAATAATTATACTAATTAACAAACTACGTATCATTAAGTTATGCACCTATCAATGATATACCCCACCCCACCACCTGGGGAGCACGTGAGGGAAATGTAGTGGAATGGTCAATATGGTCAATATAGTAGAATGGTCAATATCACACTGTTGTCTGACCCTTCTTCGAGTGAAGGGGTGTGGCTTGCGATACTAATAACCCTAGGTTGCGATACTAATAACCCTAGGTGGGGGGGAGGGGGGTGGGGCATATCGTTCATATATATAGATGCATTAATGCACCTATCAATGTAAATCCCCACCCCCCTCCCTGGATAGGGTGGGGATTTGACACTGGGAGTTGCAAACCCCCCTCTTCAGGGGGGTAGTTTTCAGTACAAATACACTACCGTAGAAACTGGATTATTAGCGCTTACTCGACTATAAGCGTATCTTTATTTTAAGCACATGCTCAACGGCAGGCTTTTTATACTCGAATTGAAGCGCTTTTCCAATTATGCAAGTTCCTGGTCAATTTAAAATGATGTAAATGAACTGTAAAATGAACTGTAACATAATAGTATGATATAGATCCAGTTAGGGTTGCCTGCTTGCCTTGCTTGCTCACTTTCTAGCTAGCTTGCGAGTCAGCACTCATCACAGAGACATCCGGTTGCTGGGTGGGGCTCGAAATGACTGCATTATAGGCGCATTCTCGAATATAAGCGTATAGAGCTCTGCTATTGACCCCAAAAGCGCATGCGCTAATAATTCAGTTTCTACGGTACTAAAGCACTACAAATACCCCTCCCCTAACCCACGGGATTTGACACAGTCACAAAGAATAAACAACATAGCACATAATTATGGAGTACACTCTGTATACAATAGTAAGTCTGTGGTTCTATTTCAACTCAATGAAACCACAGCTCCAGCAATCACAAGTGATCCAGCTTTCTATACTGGCTGTTTGTTCCTTCCAAAGAGCTACATGTACACATGCCAGTGGGAGGTTATAAAAAAGAACTAGAAGTTAAAATTATAGTATACTGACTTGTGGCTGCTGAGTATACAAACTTAATTACAAAAGCCCCACCCCAGGGGAATCAAATGACTTACAAATGCCCCACCCTATCCCAGGAGGGGGGGGGGGGGGTGGGGGTTTGCATTGATAGGTGCATAATTGGTACTTACCCTCTGACTTCACATCAGTAGGATTGCTAGACTGTAGATGATCTCTCTCGATGGTCCTGGCTATGTGAACGTGGCCCACAATAGGACTAGACAATGCTTTGACAACATCTTCCCAGCTTCTCTCCCCACCTTTCAGCCATTCTTTCAAACCCTCACGATAGCAGTCATCAGGATCATCTCGCCATTTCGTACCTATACTGTCGATAGTATCTGAGGATATCTCAAGAACCAGCAAGAAGTTTCGCCACTTCACTCGAGCATCAAACGTAGCTATGTATAGTTTTCCTAGATCTGCTATTGTGAGGTAAGTGTCAGACATCTTCTCTGTAGAGTGTGGAATAAGATATTGCAGTGAAATGTATGAGCATAGTTTATATTGGGAGTGTGCAATGATTACTACACTAAAGATCTACAGTATACAGTGCTGTCTAGTCTGTACTCACTGATAATAATCCAGAGGCTACATCTTCTTCAAATTTAATACACATGTAGTCTACGTACGTACATGTACAACACATGTCTACATGTACTTAACCTCGCGTACTTATAACAGCTACTGAGCTACAAGATACTCCCCCTTTTGAGCAAAAATATTGCTGTATCAGCAAACCACATGCTTCTTGAGATCTGGTCAAAAAAGGTTTAGGTCTGACACTTTTGAAGCATGGAGGAAGTTGGCCAAACTATTGCCTGTATTCGGTGGAAGCTTTGTCCAGTCCTATTGTGAACCACAGTGGCATAGCCAGGACCATGGAGAGAGACCATTGCTGAGGAAAATTGCTAACTATGGAATGCATGTGATATTGGGAAAACCTCCACATACCAGCAGCTCATCCCTCAGGGACCAACTTGGCTGGACCACACTCCATGAAAGGCGTCAAAGGTTCATGCTCACCCAAGTGCACAAATGTCTGCTAAACCTTGCCCCTCCCTACCTGACGAACAAGTTTAAGCTCAACTCAACAATGTACACTGGGACCCGTGGATCAGGAAACATCTACCTGTACAGGTACAGAGTACATTAGCTGGAAAATGCATTTGTGTCATACTTTGTAGAGTCCCTTAAAGTTATTCAAGGTCAGCTATAGTGTGTCCTATTCAGCACATGATGTGTGTTTCCCTGTAATGTATTTAAAGGTGTGCAATGTACGACCCCCCCCCCACACACACACACACCTCTAGGCCTACTATGCTGCTAAGACTGGCCACTCAGACGCTAACAGACCTCAGCAGTATGGAGAAGGGTCTGTCATCAGAGACTAAAAACTCCCCTGACACCCAGCCCTTACATGCAGCCCACCTCCAGTCTGGTGAGCAGCCTACAAGCAGTGAGGGACAGTCTGAAGACATGGGTCCATGGACAGGGGCTACTGAGGAACCTTCATCAAGAACAAGGTACGTGTGTATAATGTGTAGTTATGCAGTGCAATGAGTCGACTGCGTACTATTGAATGTACAGTACAAAGAATGGGAACCTAGCATGCTTACTAGTCTGTATGTACATGCACTTGTATACAAGGTATGCTTCAATGTATGCAGTTTAGGTGTGTACAGGGAAACATGTGTCAATTGAGAACACTAGCTCACAATATTTGTACATGACATTGTACAGTACGTGTACCAGACCCTTCATCACACTACCAGTTTGAATGTGTCCATGTGTTGTTTATCCTGGCTACAGAACACTGACTCAGGACGAGGAGGACTTTGACAAGTTCCTGGAGAGTGTCAAAGCTCAGCAGCTCTCACTCTCCACAAAAGGTATCACTTACTCTATTCTAGTATTACTATAATGTAAGTAAGTAATACATGATGGCGTGCAGTGAAAATTAATCCGACGGCAAAAGGCTGACTCTTACGATTATTCTAGACTCTTAGTTAATATTGTACACCAGTACATAGCATCCCTTTATCATTGTTTCCTAAGCCCTCAAACTTCCACTCAGTATGACTATGACCATGTGACTCTTTAACCCCTCAGTTCCCAAGCCCCACCCCTCAGCACTGTCTGACTCGGAAGAGGAGATAGACTTTGGATTCTGGGAGAAGGCGTCCACTCTACCCTCGGACAAGACCCCAACCAAGGACCTGAACTTGTTATGAGACTGTCACGTACACATTTTGTCTGTTTTTGTGGTCTATTCTGACAATGTAATTATATATACCGTATATGCTCGATCAGAGGCCGCTCTTGTATAAAGGCCGCACTCAAATAGTAGCCTCCCTTGCTAGCAAAATGAAACATTTAGTAGCCGCTCTCAAATAGTAACCTCAGTGAACTTTAACTCTAGCATTTCTGCACGTGGCAGCCAAAAAAATTATTACTAGCAGCTAGCTACATGTACATAGCTATGAGTAGCAGCTTGTTAGTGCTTCACAAAGACTTTCTCATGGCAGAGTTCAAGTTTATGCAGGTGAAAACAACTTTTGATGACAAACTAAATTATCTGGAGCTAATAAACGCCGCTCTTGAACTGTGGCCCCTCTTGAATTGTAGCCTCCTCTTCCAGCAAAATGAAACATTTAGTAGCCGCGGCTCCTGATCAAGCATATACGGTACCTTATATGCTCGATCAGAGGCCGCTCTTGTATAAAGGCCGCACTCAAATAGTAGCCTCCCTTGCTAGCAAAATGAAACATTTAGTAGCCGCTCTCAAATAGTAGCCTCAGTGAACTAGCATTTCTGCACGTGGGCCAAAAAATTATTACTAGCAGCTAGCTACATGTACGTAGCTAGCTACAAGTAGCAACTTGTTAGTGCTTCACAAAGACTTTCTCATGGCAGAGTTCAAGTTTATGCAGGTGAAAACAACTTTAGATGACAAACTAAATTATCTGGAGCTAATAAACGCCGCTCTTGAACAGTGGCCTCTCTTGAATTGTAGCCTCCTCTTCCAGCAAAATGAAACATTTAGTAGCCGCGGCTCCTGATCAAGCATATACGGTATACCAATATTGTTCATATTACTTTACTGCGACTCCTGTAAGTACAATAAAAAGCTAGTGCTTTAAATTAGTGCAAGGCTAACTCATAAGTTGAATAGAAACTTTGTGCGAGAAAATGATGCTATGAAAGATTTTAAAGAGACTGCAACAGCCTTCAATGGGAGTCAAACAAGCCATAACTCGAATTGCTAATCCATGCACAAATCAAAATCCAAGAGAACGTGCATGGCTAGAAGCCTATAGAAACTGTTAGTTTTCGTTGCATTGCAACCGCGTTGAGCAGTTACAGATGGAACAGACACACACACACACACAGTCGTATCCCTAGCTTGTGTAGCTACGCCTTGACGCATAATTAACCCTTTCCCTGCTTTAATTAAAAGTGAATATTCGCATATTTTGTTTAAAAAATTTATAACTCATGAACCGTATATTAAAAACACTTGTAACAAAGTTCCACAGGTAGAACCGGACCTGTCGCATTCATTGAATCATCAGTGTTGCCTAGCAACCAACCACCACCCCACAAATAACAATTGTTAACAAAAATTCGCAATTATGTACACAAACAATATTGTATGATGTTACGAAGTGACTGAACACATGATATAAGTGTTCAGAATGTTCTCACGGTGACATGGCTCACTCAGGACTCAATCAGGATCTGCAGAAACTTGTATTTGAGGTTCTATCGACAGACGCCCTTTTGCCGGGAAATATTTTCTTCACCTACACACAGGTTTACAAATTTAATGGTCTCTCATGATGTCGACTGTTCTAACTAGCCTAAACAAACCTATAGTGAAGCTATCAAGACTACAAATGCTACTCTATAGTGACTTACCAGGTTCAGGAAGATGGTCCACCTCAAGTGTGTCTTCCTCAGGATTCTCAGGCTCTTTCTTTTTAGCTTGACCTCTGAAAGGAAGCTTCCTACCTAGCTATGATCCCAGTCACTGTCCTCTCACTCTACAAGGCCATAGGCATCGATATTCTCACTCTGTAGCTTCCCTAGAACCTCCCTGACGTTGTACTACCAAGATCTTGTAGCAATTATAAAACGGTCACTTTTCTTTCGACAATTCTGATCGAACTGTACCTCGAAGCAAAATATTAAAAATACCACGAGGAAGAGCAGCTCAATGCGCATGTGCTGGTACCTGCAGTGTGTGCATAGCTCCAACACAGTGTGCACAATGATTTTTTGAAATTTATCAGTAGCCATGCCGACTATAGTCGGCTAAAGCGGGGAAAGGGTTAAGCAAGTGAAACAGTAACAACTATTAAGCACTTATAGAGAAGATATCAACAGTTCGAATATAACTAAATGTTTTCGTCTCTCCTCCGGCTACAATGACCTCTCCACTAGGAAGTACTGAGCATGTGCAGCTGTATCGTGCAGTAGGCAGGTCTCCCATTTTCACCCACCTCCTGGTGTCAGGCTGGTAGAGATGGATCAACGAACTTGGATTGACTCTGCCGTCCACTCCACCAACGGCAAATAGTGACCTCCCAATACTGAGAGGAGCTGACAACTTGAGTGGTACTTCCTGTAAGGTCTGCCAGAGAGTGGATGTGTCCTGGTTCGAAAGGGCCTTTGCAATCAGTTCATTGAGGTCGACGTGGTGCACTGTCTTGGTTGCACTTTCAGCATGATCGTACCCTCCCATTAGGTAGAGGGTGTTTCCTATGAGAGTTGATTTCAGTAATGATCGTGGGTTAGGTAGTGACTGAGCAATGTACCATCTTCTTGATGCCCCGTCCAACACTTCCACAGAGGATGTATATCCTTTATCATCACGCCCACCAGCTACAATGACGTGGTTGTTGAAGGAGACAGCTGTTGAGGAATGACGAGCAATGTTCATTGGTGGGTATGAGTGAGTCCATTCCCCTGACTCAAAAATAGAAAGTTGATTGGTTCGTTTGTTGTTTCTTGGATCACGTCCTCCCACCAGCACTAGTCGATTAGCGAGTGATGTCATAGCGAACCACTGGGCAGTGTACTCTGGTAGTTTGGTCCATCGATCTTGCTCGAGCTTCATCACTGTACACCCGTCACGATCATTGAATGTACCACCTCCACCAATATACACCGTGTCACCGATAACAACACTCTGTACGGAGCCACCCATCTTGATTGGCATTTTTTTCCCTATTCTTGATTTCAGAGTGAGTGGAGGTCTCAACTCTCTGGGAGGGGGACCCTGAATAATGAATGAGCGTAATTAGGATAGTGTCTACTAACAAGCAAGTGTTACTTGTAGCAATAATTGTATGCACACTAAATCACTTTCTCTAATTAGCTTAAGAGGCGACACCCACCAGTCCACTAGAATGTACAGTACGATTATAACGGATCGAAGCTTCTACTATAGCTCTGCAATTTTATAATGGTGCATTTCGTCTCACCAGTCTCTGCTGTTGAATGATGGCGTCTCTCCTGACCAGCTCAGCATCTTTGTGCTCAATCAGTTCCCTGTGTGACTGTACAGGGGAACGTTGGTGGAAATCTTCTAATTATACGAAAAAGACGTGAATATTATTATTGTAGCATTGGAATAATTCTACACTCATGTACAGTATAATTATAACGCGTACACCATGGTCTTGATTCTAATTACAGCACTAAGAAAAACCATGTTATATTTGTTTGATCTATTTCGATTATTTTAATTTCATAGTTAATGAAACAACTGCGGGTGCATGCTGATACCTCAGTGGAGGCGCCAAAAAGCTATAGAAGAGTGGGCCTGGTATCGACTGCTTGCGCATGCGCTAACCATCCGCCGGTATCTGGCGGATCCGGATAACAACGTGTATGCTTAGTAAAACGATGCATAGAGGGAAGGTTTCTAGCCTGGCCATCAGATAGTATTCTGACAGCTACCCTTAGCCTGCTATGTTAACAAAAGACTCACAGCCAGCAACAGTGTGGATGACAATCGTCTGAACGGAGTGAAAGCTGACACGAGCCTATATGGACAGGCCACGCCAATCTAATACTAAATTTAGTGAAAAGTCTACTATGGATGACAATCGTCCAATCAATCTATCAGAAATAAAATAGCTAGCTGTATGACAAACCTACAGCTTTGTCTCTAGCTAGCTAGCTATAATAGCTTTGTGTATGACCCTCCTACTTTGTGAGGATATTTTCGAGATTTCTTTTTTCTGGATGTAATACAGTAGACTCTCGCTATTTCGGCTCTCTGAAGTACGGCCACCTCGATATACCGGCCATTTGGCTTGGCACGGAATGCTAGCTATATGTTTACTGCACAAAACTCACCCTGAAGTACAACCACTCGCTATTCCGTTTACCGGCCAGTGCTGGCTGTCCCAAACTAGGTTTTCAATGTAATTTTATACATATATTACGGCCGGATATGACGTTTTGGGTGTGGTTTAGCAAATAAAATTAGATTACACTTAAATAGAGAACAGAATGATTCATTATCCTACATTATCCTCGAGACAAAAACCGCAAAAGTAGTTATTAGATTCGAGGTAAGGTCATTTTAAGCCGCGGCTATTTCTTGAGCTGCAGCCAGCCACCTCGCTATTCCGGCCAAGCTGCATGGTCCCAAGGGTGACCGGATTAACGAGAGTCTACGAAATGGAACTCTTTACCACCAGAAGTTAGCAATAGCTCCTCTGTTTCATCATTTAAACCTCAGTAGCTTTTTATTAATTAGCCATAGCTCCTTAATTTTTGTTTTATTTTTCTGTTTTTGTGTTGTCCAGGGGAAGTAGCCATCTGAGCTACCTGACCTACCCTTACTTGGTTTTGCATAAAATAAAAATAAAATAGTATCATAGTTTTTTTACGGGAAAAAAATATTCAGCGCATGCGCAAGCAGTCAGTAGCAGGCCTCCTCTTCAGGGGAGGCCAGTGAAGGAGGTTAGGAGTGTAAGGGAAACGATCGACCAGATCGATACCAAAAGTTCAAAGTTCATAATGGCTGCAAGCTAAAATAATGATAAACAGTGTGGCTTTGCAGCTCTTTTCTTACTCTTGCAGCTACCTATAGCTAGCGTTCTAGTGCAGACACACCGTATACCTCACTGCGCATGCGCAACTGAGGTAGCTTAGTTAGAACGACCATAACCAACAACCTACAGTTGCTGATACACATGATCACTTTTAAATAAGTAGTGACATCAGCGTTTTACATTCAAATTGTACAAAAAACGAGTCATCATGGAAAACTACTTTGAGTGCAGATAATTATATAGCTGGATCACAAACGTTTTAAGGTCTTACAACCAGATCACTGTAATGCGAACATCTTGTTACCTCCACACCTATTCTAAGAACCAATTCTCAATAATTTGTCATTCCAAATGTAGACCATTTCAAATTAATTGTTATTCAGAACAAAGACGGTGGAGTATAAGAGTGTGTGCATTTGGTGACTACTATAATACCTGTAAGAGAGCGTCCCTCTCAACTAGAGCAGCCTCTCTCTGGGAAATGATTGTTGACTCCAGTTCACTGAGTTGTCTGTCCTTGTCAGCAATCATACCATCTTTGGTGGCAGCATCAGCACGGACACTATTCAATAACTGTATAAAGTAAAAAAAGTTATTAACTTGCATGGTTAGCATAATACGAAATTGCTTGTAAAAGTGAAGTAATAAAATTACTGACCTGTTGCTGTCTAGCAAGCTGAGTATCTTTGTCCGCTACTTCCTCATATTTTTGTGCCAGAAGTGCATTGCATCTTTCTCAGTTATTTGCTCATCTTTCCTCTCCAGTATCCTGTCCTTCTCGACCACCTCTCTCTGAGAACAGAGCACAGCATGCAGTGTCAGACCCTTGCACCCACTAGCTCACTGGACTGGACTCACTTGTAGAGCCTCTATATTCTTCTCCTTTGCCCTGAGGGTCTTCACTCGTGCAATGTCCAGCTGGAGCAGTCCTCCGTCCATCTCCCTCCCCACCTCCTCCAGAGACGAGAGGAGCTCAGCGGTGGTCGGTCTTCTCTCTGGAGTGTTGGCCAGACACTCCCTCACCAGACCAAACAGAGGGTGCTCACATCCACCCGCCAGACTCTTCTCAAGGAGAGCCGTGTAGGGACCTCGACGCTCAAACTCTGAGCGGGCCAGGAGGTGGTTTGGGTTGTTGGGGTCGCTGTACGTGGGGGCAAGGAGATCTCCTGGAAACACCTGGAGTGGAAGAGCATGTCAATACTGAGTGTCATGATTGCATGTATGTACGTATGTATGAAGTGTACATGTGTCATTTAATTGTCCAGGCCAATACAATTTGCCCAGGCGCTGAATCTCATAAATAATATGTATAGCCTCGTTCCTGGTCCAACTTTTCTGATGCCAGTGTGGCATCCAATGCAGGATCCTCCCGGACATAAATGCTCTATGCACGCATCCAATATAGGGATCCTCTGCATGGAGACACAGGCTATACAAATACTTCCTTCCGTTATACTATATGTAGTAAGTATGCATAGGACTCATACTATAGGATTGTCTGATACACGTAGGGAACAGTGGCCATGAATGTCATCTACCTCTATAATGGTTCGCAAGTAGCAGTTGGAAACACCATAATTATAGCCTACATGTACAGAATCAGACATCCCGACCATACAACCATCATAGAGGTTGATGACAATGATGAGAGCCTCTTCAGACTAGTGTGCAGGCCTTCTGGACCAACGTAATAGAGGGCTAAGTGCTTTACAACGAAAGACAAAGGGGATTCTCCAGATTATAGAGAGTAAATTAGTAGCGCACTATTACCCATGCAATAGGTATACCCGGCCGTACTTTTTCCCCTTCTGGCCTGGGACCGAGGCTACATCTTAAAAGGCAAAGTCAACCATTTAGGGGATCTACCCAACATATTCAATACCACAATACAGATAAGGTTACACTCCATTACCCAAAAGGAATCTACGTAAGTGCTAGATCTATGAAACCAGAGGACTGTTCAGTTCATAAAACTATACTTTTAACAGAGACTGGTAAACGATAACTTTAGCTGTTGCTCTACCTCGAATAAAGGCCGCGTGTAGAGCCAGCCAACGTTGCCAGTCCAAGCTTCTTAGTGCCTGCTTTTATACGACAAAAAGCTTGAAATCCGTTGAAAGCACTGCGGGTGCTGATGCCTCGGCGGAGGTGCCAAAGCTACATAATAGCTAGCTTTTATACACACATTGATCATGATCAACATTTTAATTTTGCTGCATGTATGCAGAATCCAGAATAACAGGGAAACTCAAAGAGTGAATAATGATCGACGATGATTGTTGTTAAAAACGATCGATGCCAAAAGTTCAAGTTAAAATTTAATAGCTGCAAGTCAGCAGAGCCTTGCAGCTCTTTTCTCACTCTTGCAGCTACCAATAGCTAGCGTTCTAGTGCAGAGCTAACTACTAAGTAGAATAGTAACACTCGGTGAACAAGTTTTGCTATGGACTCTTCTGAAAAGGCTGCAATGGCATTCCAAGTAAGCAAAACTAGGCATAACTCGAGAACGAAGCATTATTTTGCAAATCCACGAATTAAATCCAAGAAAACATGACAAGAAACCTATAGAAACTCTTACTTGCACTTTATTGATCCTTGAGCAGCTGTAGCAGTCTACACATACACACACACCTGACTACACACACACACACTACCGTATACCTCGCTTGCATATGCGTACCGAGACATAATAACTTGTTGTGAAAAGGCTATACATACCGTAAACGCAGTGCTATGGCAGCCAGGTGAGTATTAATAGGTATAATAACAATTACAGAGGAATCTACCAATGAGTATCAGTAACCACACACATACTTGTGTGAGTGCAAACAATTGTAGCACTCCGAAAGAGAAGACGTCCAGACTGGGTCCGTACACACTGTGGCCTCTGTCAGAGAGGGCCTCGGGCGGCATGTACACCAGTGTCCCAGGAAACCTCGTCAGAGTCCTGGCCAGTTGACCAGGCTCCAGATTCACGATACGAGAGTTACCAAAGTCTGTGATCTTGGCTCTCAGAGATACCGTCAGCAGGACGTTCCTGGCAGTGAGGTCACGATGGATCACGGACTCACGATGCAGGTGGAGCAGCCCTCGAGCCACACAGATCAGAATGTACTGGCAGACAGAGAGGGGGATGTTGGGGGTGGACTCCAGGAGATCGTCCAGACTTGAGTCCAACCTCTCCATGACCAGGAGGGGCAGTCGAGAGCCAGTCACGAAACACAGCCCAATGAACTGGGTGATGTTGGGGTGACGGATGTGAGCCATGAGTCGACACTCTCGGTGGTAGTTCCCAGCTATGTTGGCCACTCCACCACGCTCGTCCGTCTCCAGGAGAACCTCGTGGATCTTCTTGGCTGCATACACCTCACCATTGATCATCACCTGTGCATGGAGGCAGTCACACTTGAATAGCTAGCAGATACACTAGAGACAGTGCACAGAAACAGAGCATGCAGTGACTGACCTCTTGAACAGAGCCATAGGAGCCAGTTCCTAGAACTCTCTCCTGTCCAAAGTGCTCCACATTCTCCAGCACAAACTCCCTCAAGTTAGCGTCATCTCTAAGAGAAAACATTGCAGCCATTCTTTCTCTGGCTCTGCATTCTTTTGTACAGCTACAAGACACCCCCTCTTAATCTTATGTATAAAGAATTCCAATCTCCCGTGTTGCAAAAATATTGCTGAATCAGCAAACCACATGCTTTTGAAATTAGTCTGACACTTTTGAAGGATGGAAGAAGTTGGTCAAACTATTGCCTGTATTTGGTGGAAGCCTTGTCAAGTCCTATTGTGGGCCACAGTGACATAGCCAGGACTATGGAGAGAGACCATTGCTGAGGAGAGCGAGTTCCTGGCCAATCAGATGAGCCTGTATGACAAAGCTGCTTGTAAAGATGCAGCTAGAGTCTGATGACACACTGGATGATGAGTGAGTGGTAGTGGTGTTAGCCTAACAGGTTCTATCCAGAACACCTCAGCTCCCTCGACCAAAACACTTCAGCAAAAATGTGTTTGATTGTTATGACGTTGAAGAGTGCGTGAGTACAAGCACTGTCATGGCCTCGAAACAAAACATGGCGAGAAGCACAGCGCAGCTTGCATCACTTGTTATATAGTGCAGTAAAGTAGTGCAGTAAAATACATGATAAATTGTCTCGTTGTCTGTACGCTTATTCTAGATCGACTGATTGATTGTCTTCTGTACTATTGTTTAATTTTTCACCCCTGACCTTTGCCCCCAGTAGTGCGGCCATTTTCAGCCTGACCAAGTGTTGAGAGATGGAGAAGAGCTTTGTTGAGGAGACAAGAAGAGGCACTGAGAATGGAGGTACAGGTACAGAGTACATTAGCTGGAAAATGCATTTGTGTGTCAGCTATAATGGAGCACATGATGTGTGTTTCCCTGTAATGTATTTGCATTGTACAATCATGTACGACCCCCCCCCCACACACACACACACACATACACACCTTTAGGCCTACTATGCTGCTAAGAGAGGGGCCTCACGTAAACTGGCCACTCAGACGCTAACAGACCTCAGCAGTATGGAAAAGGGTCTGTCATCAGAGACTAAAAGCTCTCCTGACACCCAGCCCTTACATGCAGCCCACCTCCAGTCTGGTGAGCAGCCTATAAGCAGTGAGGGACAGTCTGAAGACATGGCTCCATGGACAGGGGCTACTGAGGAACCTTCATCAAGAACAAGGTACGTGTGTATAATGTGTAGTTATGCAGTGCAATGAGTCGACTGTGTACTATTGAATGTAAAGTAGTACAGAGAATGGTAACCTAGCATGCTTACTTACATAGTAGGCCTGAAGTCAGTATGACTATGACCATGTGTGACTCTTTAACCCCTCAGTTCCCGAGCCCCACCCCTCACTGTCTGACTCGGAAGAGGAGATAGACTTTGGATTCTGGGAGAAGGTACCCTCGGACAAGACCACAACCAAGGACCTGAACTTGTTATGAGACTGTCACATATTTTGTCTGTTTTTGTGGTCTATTCTGACAATATTTATGTTCATACCGGACCATTGTTTATGTTTAAACTATAACTATATTTTACAATCCAATCAAACATTATGTCATAATTAATGTTTTTTACATGATTTAATATTATTTACAATCCCTATATACCAACAATGATATTAATAATTATTCTGTGCAAGATAGTTAGAGCCTTTCTCTTGACATGTATAAAAAAAACATCAGGATTATTAATTGTCGCAATTCATGACAATTAAAGTGAAACCAAAAGAAATGAAACAATTAGAGAATAGTGGCTAAGCACTTATACAGAATAAGTCCACAGTTTGAGTGTAATCAAATAGTTGTGTCTGTCCTCCGGCTACAATGACCTCTCCACTAGGAAGTACTGAGCATGTGGAGTAGTATCGTACAGTAGGCAGGTCTCCCACTGTCACCCACCTCCTGGTGTCAGGCTGGTAGAGGTGGATCGATGACCTTAAGTTGTCTCTGTCGTCCAGTCCACCAACGGCTAATAGTGACCTCCCAATACTGAGAGGAGCTGACAACTTGAGTGGTACTTCCCGTAAGGTCTGCCAGAGAGTGGGTGTGTCCAGGTTGGAAAGGGCCTTTGAAATGAGTTGATTAAGGTCGACGTGGTGCACTGTATTGGTTGCCCCCCCAGTGTGATCCCACCCTCCCATTAGGTAGAGGGTGTTTCCTATGAGAGTTGATTTCAGTTCTGATCGTTTGTTAGGTAGTGACTGAGCAATGTACCATCTTCTTGATGCCACGTCCAACACTTCCACAGAGGAGGTACGTCTTTTATCATCAAACCCACCAGCTACAATGATGTGGTTGTTGAAGGAGACAGCCGTTGAGGAATCACAAGCAATGTTCATTGGTGGGTACGGGTGAGTCCATTCCTTTGACTCAAAGATAGAAAGTTGATTGGTTGGTTTGTTGTTTATTGGATCACGTCCACCCACCAGCACTAGTCGATTAGCGAGTGATGTCATAGCAAAGTACTTAAAAGTGTACTCTGGTAGTTTGGTCCATTCAAGATCTTGCTCGAGCTTCATCACTGTACACCTGTCACGATCATTGTTTGCTTCACCTCCACCAACATACACCGTGTCACCGATAACAACACTTTGTACTGTGTAGCTCATCTTGATTGACATGTCTTTTGCTCTTCTCCATTTCAGAGTGAGTGGAGGTCTCAACTCTCTGGGAGGGGGACCCTGAATAATGAATGAACGTAATTAGGATAGTGCCTACTAACAAGCGAGTGTTACTTGTATAGCAATAATTGTATGCACACTAAATCACTTTCTCTAATTAGCTTAAGAGGCGACGCCCACCAGTCCACTAGAATGTACAGTACGATTATAATGGATCAAAGCTTCTACTATAGCTCTGCAATATTATAATGGTGCATTGCGTCTCACCAATCTCTGCTGTTGAATGATGGCGTCTCTCCTGACCAGCTCAGCATCTTTGTGCTTAATCTGTTCCCTGTTTTCCTGTACAGGGGAACGTTGGTGGAACTCATAGAAGAATATAATAATTGTAGCAGTAGACAATTATGTACAGTACTACAGAACAAAATTAATCTTTACGCTAAAAAAATTATGTAACCATACTTAACAATGAAACAGCACCCTAAGGTACAGTACTTTTGTTTGTGGCTGTAATTAAGAATCTCATTCACACACTACATGTACGCACCTTCTCGACTGGTAGAGTGTCCCTCTTTGTTGCCTCCACTGAGTCCGAGTCTCTTGTCAGTGAAACATCTAAAAGTAAGAATTAAACGTAAAAAACAAAATCGACAAATTTTTCTGAAGCGTAAAACACATAATTATCATGCACTAGGTACCGTCAGGAGCACATTAAGAGGAGTATGCAACTCCCACACACATTCCATTCTACATCTCGGACTGAATCCATCACTAACACTTGTAGTTGTGTAAACTGTTAGCCATGAATAAAATTAAATGTGTGCTGGGAGCCAGTACAAACCACATGTGTGTGTGTGCCGATATCTCTACACCCACTTAAGATGTGGTCTGATAGTGACGTGGTATGACATGCTCCTACCGTAACCTGGTTTACACTACAACTGCTACAGTTGGATACTCCTCTTTATGTACTCCTGGTACCGTATAGCGCGAAATTTTCGAGGCACTTATATTAATTTTCATGGAATGGCCTCTAAAAGCATTTCGTTGCACAATGTTCGCGGAATGACTGCTTACCGGAAGCCACGCCTTTAAATCTTTGCACGTTATAGCAGATAATTCTAATTAAAGAAAAATTTTCGTGGACTTAATTTTTGTGTAGGATTACTAACCCACGAAATCCGCGCTATACAGTATCTAATAGACTCACAGATGTCCCTGGCAGATGGTCTCCTCGTCATGTCTTCTTGCAAACAGCTGTCGATAAGCTTCCTCAACCTGTGTGTGTGAGGGATCTGGGCAACATGGAATGATCGATCCTTGGCTGATTTGATCGTCTCCAACTTGCAAACAATTTGTGTCAAAATCACCCCAAAGGAAAACACATCCAGGCTATTATCGTAATTCTCCTCTTCTAATCGATATGCCTCGGGAGGTAGATACCCTCTACGGTGACCAATGGCTGTGAGGGTGGAGCTGAGCTTGGAGGGATCGTATAGTCGCGACATACCAAAGTCGGAAATCTTTGCAACAGGCACTGGCAGTGTCAGCTTCAGCAAGACGTTATCACCACAGAGGTCACGGTGGATAATCAGCTTGCTGTGAATGTAGGCCAGACCACAAGCCATGTCTTTGGAGAGGCTAATTTCACATTTGCTAGAGAGGGACTCTTCATCAAGGCCGGAGAAATAGGATCTCAGATTGCAATCCATCAGCTCAACAACGAGGATTGTACCACCTGATTTGGGGTGCTTAGCAGTCAATAAAAACTGAACAACGTTTGGGTGCTGAAACGACTTGAGAAAATCACTCTCACGATCAATGGCATCGCTAGCATCTTCACTTTTGGTGGCGGGAATATTTGTCTGCATCTCCATAACAACCTGATGCAATAGTTTGATAGCACAAGGATCGCCTCTGTAGCTGCCTTTGAAGACTGCTCCAAATGCACCACTACCGAGTGGCTCGTCCAGGAAAATGGTCAAATCATCATTGATCTTCTGGTGATTTTGGTCAACTGTAGGGTGTGGGGAGAGTGAGTGGGTGAGGCAGTGAATTAACAGTGATCATGGGATTATAGGAAAGATTGCTAACAAACATTATATAATATGAATTCCAGCTCAATTAATTGGTACTTATACGTACCCTCTGACTTCACATCAGTAGACTGTACATGATCTTTCTCGATGGTCCTGGCTATGTAACTGAAGCCCACAATAGGACTAGACAATGCTTTGACAACATCTTCCCAGCGGCTCTCCCCATTTTTCAGCCATTCTTTCAAACCCTCACGATAGCAGTCATCAGGATCATCTCGCCATTTCGTACCTATGCTGTCGATAGTATCCGAGGATACGTCAAGAACAAGCAAGAAGTTTCGCCACTTCACTCGAGCATCGAACGTGACTAAGTACACTTTCTTAAGATCTTCTATTGTGAGATAGTCAGACATCTTTTCTGTATAGTGCTAGTGTGGAATACGAAAAAGCAATGAATGTATAGCAAAAAGCAATTATCTAGCACATCCATATGCATACACAGTTAATTGTCTGCCCTCACTGATAATATCCCAGAGGCTACAGCATTCTGATCACAGCATGATAATACACAGTGCTAGTGCAGTGAGGTTGGTTAGCGGAGAACAACACCAGAGCAACTTTACGAGACACGCCCTCTTTCTTTGACTACTGTGCACATTGCGCATGCGCATAGCCTGTCATTGGCAAATTAATGGTGGGTTACAATTATTTTGACACCTGGAAAATACAACACACAAGGTAAAATAAGTGTGTCTAGCTATTTGGTGTTCTTTTATGGACAGAGTTCACCGACTGATGTAACAAGTTGTGAGGAGTTGAACTCGGAAAACACCAGACAAGAGTAGCAGAGAGCATCTTGTGCAGGCAGGGACGATACCAAAGCACCTGTGCATGCATGGGGAGTGACGGTTAATAATGACACTATGGACGTACCATATAATAATAGTTGAGGGTCTAAACATTAATTTTGTGAATTGCATGCAAGGAGAGTGACGGTTAATATTATAGTGTACTAGCCTAGGTACGTGTATATAGTTGGAATATGGACATAGTATGTAAAAAAATCGTGAATTGACAATTTTGTGGATTAGTCACAGAGAGCGGAATGTTTTGACACCTGTGTATAATTGTGATGGCTTATTCCAGTTCATGTATAGCTACCTACATGTACGTACGGTAATAAGGTAATGGGGTAACGGGTGAACCCTGACCTCTCTGACATTTTTTCACCATTACATGAAGCTATTGTGAATATGTTTTAATTGCTCTTAACAATAGAAGGTCCTTCAATTGAGTGACATTTTAACGGTGCAAACTGATCATTTTGACCCAACCAAAAACTACAGACATGCTTCAAATGAGATTACCGTATTCTCTTGAACGTACGTACTCTACCTACGTAACATAATATAGCAGCTCTTAGGAATCTTCCTACACTGCAAACCCCACCCACCTGCTCCAGTGCTTGTTGTACACCAGCTGGTCTCCTCCGAGGGATGGACTGGGCAGGGGAAGGGGCGGAGTCTCGGGGGAGCACCAGTCAACAAGGCATACACAGCTCTTCCATTGTGTGGTGGACTATGAACTCTGGGAGGGACTCTGTGGAGAGTGTGTGGGCAGGGGGATAAGACTGGAGGAATGGAGATATGATTAAACCCCTTGGAAGCACACACACATTGTATTGCCATACTACAAGAATACACACTGTACATTAAGATACTGTACTGCTACTGTAACAATGTGCCTGGGTACAGAGTTCAAATTTTACAATTGAGAAAACATTTGACACTTTGCAATCTAAATTTTGCAATAAGGAAAGTTTGTGCTATTATCATACAAGTACTGGTATGCAATCTTATTTTAGTGATGTCATAAAGCACTCACAAAGTTCGACACTGTTTGACACTTTCAAAAAATTGCAGTAGTAATACGATAGTTTAAGTTACCTTAAGGTGACATATTTTCGCGTGTATTAATTTCTGCTATTTCTGCGAATGAGAGTAAAATCGCAAAAATTAGTACTTGCAAATAATTGGCCGCCCTCTTGTTTAATGTATCCAGATCGACATTTCGCAAAAAATTATACCGCAAAATGTACAAAACTGTAAAAACGCAAACAAATCTACCTGTGAAAATATGTCACCTTAAGGTAGTAGACACAAAGTGTGATGACTTCTTAAAGAGAATCTAGCTCTAAAAGGTAGACTAAGCAACGCAGCCACTATCACTAAACAAATAAATTACAAGAAGGAATATATAGCTCTTACTATGAAGTCGTGGGAGGTCAAGGCCCGTGGTGTGTCTAAAAGTATACTAAAGTAGTTTGAAGGACTATACTGCAAACGTTTATGAACAGTACAGCTTATCCATAGCATGAAACCATCCTATATAGCACTTAGATACATAATAACCAAGTCAAGCAATGTCCTTTGCTGTTTCGGCTTCACAGCAGGGAAAGACCTGGAGTATTTCAAGCTAAACTCAACAAAAAGTAAAAACAGAGTAAAGACAAGGGACTTAGAGCTTGTCAGTGGTGTACTTCTCTATAGAGTACCTCCCAGCTTCTGAGTGATCAATAGTGGATAGGAGAGCTAGAAACAGTTGAAATACAACCAAGTACGGTAAAAACTAAAATATTCACGAGCACGAAATCATAACGCGAAGTGTTTCACCCGTTGACACAGGGAGGCCTGGTCGTTTCCAATCCCCTTCCTTTTCAATCTATGTTTTGATGCTAAAACTAAACACACTATATAAACCTAGAACTCTCTGAACGCATTTTTTTACACTGGAAATTGGTCAGTTAAGTTATCGTATGGGTCTTCAAGGTTTCTGCTGACACAGCACATACGTATACATGCATGCATACTGTGCAAGTCTTGATTAAAATCAGATCCACTAGCTAAACAAACACGTACCACATTCCATAGAGCTACATCTTTTCCTTAAAGCAGCTCTTGACAGAGTCCACAAATGTTATAGTTTAGAGCAGCACACTCACATTGCCACACCCCCATTGGCACACCCCCTTGTCCAGTTCCGTGTTCTCGTCTCGTACCGTCCAGTGTCACCTGTTGGATCATCCAATCAGCCAAGGATCTATCATTCCATGTTGCCCAGATCCCTCACACACATACACACAGGTTGAGGAAGCGTATCGATAGTTGTTTGCAGAAGATCTGTTAGTGTGTGATAATTATAATATAATTATGCCATCAATGAAACTCACAAGCAATTAATGTGTCTCTACAGTATCAATGTCTAGTCTGTGTATCTACAGTACACAGTGGTGTCTGTACTCACTGATAATATTCCAGAGACTACAGCATCTTTATTCTCATCACAGCTAGGAGTAGATACACAAGTAAGAGAACATGAGATTGAGATCCTTTTGCAGCTAGCTACAAGACACACCCTTTTCCTTGTCACATGCGCAATAACATTGCTGATTCAGCAAACATGCACATTTTTAGAGACAGAACAGGAGTTGACAGTTGAAGCATAATTAATAATCTATGATGGAACAAGCTAGTGCAGTGGCCAAACATTTCACTGTCTGGATTTGTAGGAAGCTTTGTCCAGTCCTATTGTGGGCCACAGTGACATAGCCAGGACCATGGAGAGAGACCATGTACAGTCTACTGGTGCAAGCACTGAGGAAGCCAACGTCGTATAGGTATGAGAAGGGAGGCAACTCAATGAGTGACTCTAGACTGCATAGGAAGATGACAATTCTGAGCCTGTGTTAGTGTACAGTGTGTTGTACAGTACATTATAGCATGAGATGAGTTGGAAAATACATTAAATTTTGTCATCATACAGCGTGAGCTATAGCTCGTGATGTGTGTTTCCCTGTAATGTATTTGAAGGTGTGCAATGTACAATCATGTACGACCCCACCCCCACACACACACACACACACACACCTCTAGGCCTACTATGCTGCTAAAAGAGGAGCCTCACGTAAACTGGCCACTCAGACGCTAACAGACCTCAGCAGTATGGAAAAGGGTCTGTCATCAGAGACTAAAAACTCCCCTGACACCCAGCCCTTACATGCAGCCCACCTCCAGTCTGGTGAGCAGCCTATAAGCAGTGAGGGACAGTCTGAAGACATGGGTCCATGGACAGGGGCTACTGAGGAACCTTCATCAAGAACAAGGTACGTGTGTATAATGTGTAGTTATGCAGTGCAATGAGTCCACTGTGTACTATTGAATGTACAGTACAGAGAATGGGAACCTAGCATGCTTACTAGTCTGTATGTACATGCACTTGTATACAAGGTATGCTTCAATCTATGCAGTTTAGGTGTGTACAGGGAAACGTCTGTCAATTGAGAACACTGGCTCACAATATTTGTACATGACATTGTACAGTACGTGTACCAGACCCTTCATCACACTACCAGTTTGAATGTGTCCATGTCAATTGGCTTTCAATTTTCTCACCCTTACTTCCTAAGCCCTCAAACTTCCACCGAGTATGACTATGACCATGTGACTCTTTAACCCCTCAGTTCCTGAGCCCCACCTCTTACTGTCTGACTCGGAAGAGGAGATAGACTTTGGATTCTGGGAGAAGGCGTCCACCCTACCCTCGGACAAGACCCCAACCATGCAAGGACCTGAACTTGTTATGAGACTGTCACATAATTAGTATAATTATTGTCGGTTTCTTGTCTATTCGGGAAATTTAATTATGTACCAACTAATTGTTTTTGCATAATTTTTAATAGCTGCCAATCGAAATTCAGTTGCAACTTTAATTATTATGCTAGAAAAGTATCATTAATTTATAATTATAACACGAAGGACATGAAAAAAACTAAGAACTTATAGAGAAGAAATCCACAGTTTGGATTTTAATCTTATTTACTATCTGTCCTCCGGCTACAATAACCTCTCCACTAGGAAGTACTGAGCATGTGCAGCAGTATCGTACAGTAGGCAGGTCTCCTACTTTCAACCACCTCCTGGTGTCAGGCTGGTAGAGGTGGATCGATGAACTTGGGTTGACTCTGTCATTCGCTCCACCAACGGCTAATAGTGACCTCCCAATACTGAGAGGAGCTGACAACCCGAGTGGTACTTCTTGTAAGGTCTGCCAGAGAGTGGGTGTGTCCAGGTTGGAAAGGGCCTTTGTAATGATGAGTTCATTGAGGTCGACGTGGTGCACTGTCTTGGTTGGCCCAGTGTGATCGTACCCTCCCATTAGGTAGAGGGTGTTTCCTATGAGAGTTGATTTCAGTTCTGATCGTGAGTTAGGTAGTGACTGAGCAATGTACCATCTTCTTGATGCCACGTCCAACACCTCCACAGAGGAGATACGACCATCACCATCACGCCCACCAGCTACAATTATGTGGTTGTTGAAGGAGACAGCTGTTGAGGATTGACGAGCAATGTTCATTGGTGGGTACGGGTGAGTCCATTCCCCTGACTCGAGCACTGAAAGTTGATTGCTGGGTGTGTTGTTTCTTGGATCACGTCCTCCCACTAGCACTAGTCGATTAGCGAGTGATGTCATACCAAACCACTTGGCAGTGTACTCTGGTAGTTTGGTCCATTGATCTTGCTCGAGCTTCATCACTGTACACACGTTACAATCATCGCCTGCACTGCCTCCACCAACATACGCCGTGTCACCGATAACAACACTCTGCACTGTGTAGCCCATCTTGATCGGCATGTCTTTTCCTCTTCTCCATTTCAGAGTGAGTGGAGGTCTCAACTCTCTTGGAGGGGGATCCTGAATAATGAATGAGCGTAATTAGGATAGTGTCTACTAACAAGCGAGTGTTACTTGTAGCAATAATTGTATGCACACTAAATCACTTTTTTGAATAATCGTATGGAGGGTAATGTCGTGGGGCAAAATATTCGTGGTTTTCTAGTTGAAGGTCTGACCACGAATATTTTACCCACGAATAAAGCGACCTTGCCTACCCTTCCCAGCAGTACAAGCAGCATGCAACCACGAAATGTCTCAAAATATTACCCACGAAACGTCTCAAAATGGCTGAACCACGAATATTTTGCCCCCTAAAAATTACCCGCTATACTGAAGCTTAAGAGGTGAAGACCACCAGCCCACTAGAATGTACAAAACTATAACATCAAAGCTTCTACTATAGCTCTGCAATAATATAATGGTGCATTGCACCTCACCTGTCTCTGTTCCTGTCTCTGTTGAATGATGGCGTCTCTCTTGACCAGCTCAGCATCTTTGTGCTCCATCTGTTCCCTGTGTGCCTGTACAGGGGAACGTTGGTGGAACTCATAGGAGAATGTAATAATTGTAGCAGTAGACAATTATGCTACAGAACTACAGAACAAAATTAATCTTTACGCTAAAAAAATTATGTAACAATGAAACAGCACCCTAAGGAACAGTACTGTTGTTTGTGGCTGTAATCAAGAATCTCATTCACACACTACATGTACGCACCTTCTCGACTGGTAGAGTGTCCCTCTTTGTTGCCTCCACTGAGTCCGAGTCTCTTGTCAGTGAAACATCTAAAAGTAAGAATTAAACGTAAAAAACAAAATCGACAAATTTTTCTGAAGTGTAAAACACATAATTATCATGCACTAGGTACCGTCAGGAGCACATTAAGAGGAGTATGCAACTCCCACGCACATGCATTCCATCACTAACACTTGTAGTTGTGTAAACTATTAGCCATGAATAAAATTAAATGTGGGCTGGAGGTACAAACCACACGTGTGTGTGTGCCGATATCTAATAACCACTACACCTACGCACCCACTTAAGATGTGGTCTGATAGTGACGTGGTATGACATGCTCCTACCGTAACCTGGTTTACACTACAACTGCTACAGTTGGATACTCCTCTTAATGTACTCCTGGTACCGTATAGCGCGAAATTTTAGAGGCACTTATATTAATTTTCGTGGAATGGCCTCTAAAAGCATTTCGTTGCACAATGTTCGCGGAATGACTGCTTACCGGAAGCCAAGCCTTTAAATCTTTGCACGTTATAGCAGATAATTCTAATTAAAGAATAATTTTCGTTGACTTAATTTTTGTGTAGGATTGCTAACCCACGAAATCCGCGCTATACAGTATCTAATAGACTCACAGATGTCCCTGGCAGATGGTCTCCTCGTCATGTCTTCTTGCAAACAGCTGTCGATAAGCATCCTCAACCTGTGTGTGTGAGGGATCTGGGCAACATGGAATGATCGATCCTTGGCTGATTTGATCGTCTCTAACTTGCAAACAATCTGCGTCAAAATCACCCCAAAAGAAAACACATCCAGGCTATTATCGTAATTCTCCTCTTCCAATCGATATGCCTCGGGAGGTAGATACCCTCTACGCTGACCAATGGCTGTGAGGGTGGAGCTGAGCTTGGAGGGATCGTATAGTCGCGACATACCAAAGTCAGAAATCTTTGCAACAGGCACTGGCAGTGTCAGCTTCAGCAAGACGTTATCGCCACAGAGGTCACGGTGGATAATCAGCTTGCTGTGAATGTAGGCCAGACCACAAGCCATGTCTTTGGAGAGGCTAATTTCACATTCGCTAGTGAGGGACTCTTCATCAAGGCCAGAGAAATAGGATCTCAGATTGCAATCCATCAGCTCAACAACGAGGATTGTACCACCTGATTTGGGGTGCTTAGTAATCGACAAAAACTGAACAACGTTTGGGTGCTGGAACGACTTGAGAAAATCACTCTCACGATCTATTGCATCGCTAGCATCTTCACTTTTGGTGGCGGAAATATTTGTCTGCATCTCCATAGCAACCTGATGTAATAGTTTGATAGCACAAGGATCGCCTCTGTAGCTGCCTTTGAAGACTGCTCCAAATGCACCACTACCGAGTGGCTCGTCCAGGAAAATGGTCAAATCATCATTGATCTTCTGGTGATTTTGGTCAACTGTAGGGTGTGGGGAGAGTGAGTGGGTGAGGCAGTGAATTAACAGTGATCATGGAATTATAGGAAAGATTGCTAACAAACATTATATAATATGAATTCCAGCTCAATTAATTGGTACTTATACGTACCCTCTGACTTCATATCAGTAGACTGTAGATGATCTTTCTCGATGGTCCTGGCTATGTAGTTGAAGCCCACAATAGGACTAGACAATGCCCCCATCACATCTTCCCAGCTTCTCTCCCCACCCGTTAGCCATTCTGACAGTCCCTCACGATAGCAGTCATCAGGATTGTCACGCCATTTCGTACCTACATTGTTGATAGTAGCCGGGGATACGTCAAGAACAAGCAAAATGTTTCGCCACTTAACTCGAGCATCAAACGTGACTAGGTACACTTTCTTAAGATCTTCTATGGTGAGATAGTCAGCCACAGAATGTTGTTGCCTACTTGTTTGAGCATCTGTTGTCTTCAGGACGACTTCATTTAATCCACTCTCATACAAGACAGTAACAAGTTTATCTCGAGTAGCATCTTGCCCATCTCTTCTCTTCCACTCGTTGAAAAACCGATAAATCTGCTCTTTGAGGTCTCGTTCATTGGCATATTCAATTGATTGAATATCAATTTCCGTAAAACCAAGACTTCTGGCTAGGACCATCCAGTCTCGTCCAATGTGGTCAGAGACTTCACTGATGAGGGCATCCACTGACTCTACAGCATAGTCAGCATCAGGGGGCTCCAAGATTGATGGGTCTATTGCAATGGGATTCATGGTTGAGGAGGAAAGTGCATATCTCTCAAGTTCTTGAACAATTTTATCATGTCCTCGATGCTCCTCACTGGTCTTAAACAAGCAATCGTAGAGTAGGGCAAAACCATTTTTACCTCCATTTCTTTTTGTTAGATTGAGAAGATTAGATATTTTAGTTGAATTATCAAGATTCGGCGATTGTACAGAATCGACGTCAGCCCGATGTACCAGACGATATTTGAGCAAGTATGGAAAGAGTGTGGATATGCTAACAAAGAGTGTGAGGTTAGGGAGACACTCTTTAAAGACATCTTCAGTCATGGAATACCGTTCAATCAGGGAGTCATCAATCAGGGAGTCATCAATCAGGGAGTCATCTGAGGATAAAAGAAAATAGTGATTATAGCTGTATGAAGTAGAAATGAGAAACATGATCTAGTATGAACGGCCCTATAATTATACTGTACTTTTAGAGCCTCTGCATAAAGTTAAAATTATACCTGATTGTTTCAGATTCGAAATGACTTGTTGAACCTCCTCCCAGCTTGGGTTGTGATGAATGTGGAACCATTTTCTGATCACCTCCATTAGTGCGGCATCCGTGTCTTGGCGGCACTGTACTGTTATGGTTTCCAGCGCATCACTCTCCAAGTTGAAGAGCATTCCCACTTTGTACCACGAACTAGACCATGGAATGAGTTCAGCAAACACGTTGTGAACGGTAACTGCGTCAGCACCTATGTAATTATACAACCCAAAATAGTGATCAAGTTTTAATAATTAATTTTATACTTACTATCATGTATCTTGGTAAACCAGATGTCTTGAGTAGAAAAAAGTGCAAGCTTTTCATTTGTAGCAGAACATCTCCAGTGACCCTCTGTGCTAGGAACGATCATGTGTGTGTTGTCAACCTGACCACATGTGCAGTGAAACCCCACAACAGGAAGAGCTTGACCAGTAATGTGAAACGCTTCTGCGGCTTTGTTTAAACCAGTAACAATTGCTGTTCTGATAAATGGTAGAAACTCATAATCTTGCATCGAATTTGAATTGATATAAACAGTTAGTTCAGCATCTTCCTTTCTATACACATTTATGAGAGCATTGACTCCGGGTAGAATGAATTGCACAAAACTTTTGAATAGATCTCGACGAACATCAATTTTCCATGGCCATGGGTGACCATTGTACTGTGAGCACAAGTAGCACATGATGTATTCAAAACAACCATGGGCTAATAAACACTGGATCACAAGTGGAGCAACTTTGGTATCTTTCAAACCGGAAACAAAGCTGAAAGTTTCAACACTGACTTCTTCCCTCAGTAAGCATGGCATCAAGAATAACGAATTTTTCATTTCAATTAACAGATGTAAATCTTTAAAGAGGGATATTGCTTCTTTACATGTGAACAATCCTTCAGCATACATTACTTCACAAACTTCAAATGCAGAGAAGGGAATAATAGCTCCTCGATTATGTTGTAGGTCAAAAAGGTTTATCTTTGCAATCAATTGGATCAATACGGTCGAATCCTTAAATATCACATTTGGAAGAACATTGCCAAAGTAAAGAATCACACCAGTTATGTGCAGGCTAAGTAAGGCAATTTCAAGATCAGTTTCTGACATTCTGAATTCAGCAGCAATAGTCAATACTTCTTGCTTGCTAATAAAGTTCCGATTGTATTGTTGCATAACTTTCTTGATAGCGTGACCAAGCATGTGCCAGAATAAAGAGACTTGCTTCAGTTCACTCAAATCCAATGATGATACTAGCTGTCGTTCGATGTTTTCTATCTCCCTCAATGATTTGCCTACTTCAAATACTTCTTGTTTTCCATTTTTATCAGCAATTAATTTGGCTTGCTCATTATCCCTAAAGAGAATTTCACTATTTTTCTCAATCGACTCAACTTCTGCATGTGTTTCAACGACCATCAGTTTTGTTGCTAGCATACTGATGTCTTTTATTAGTTGCTTATTAGTAAAAGATACATCTGCTTCAATTTCAGTTTCGGGAACTAAAATTTTCTGAAGGATTATTTTTCCTTCGAGATCTTGGCTCAAACTCATACAGTTTATGCCTATGGCGATGCCTTTAAGGAAAATTGGTAGTACATTCAACAACCAAACATCAGAGCAGCATACGCAATTAATAATGTTCAAATTATCAAAATCTTTTGTAAGCGATCGATCGCGATTTACCATTAGTTGTAAAATATTCTCAGGAGAGACACATTTTAATAGACTCTCTTTAGGTATTGGCTCATAGATTAGAATCTGATTAGAAGTGAGATGCTGTGGGGAGTTTCCAGCAGGTATCGATCTTGGTACTTCAACTTCTTTACCAACAGATTGAGCAGACCTTTCTTGCTTATTTCGATCACTTGCAGAGTTTTCACTTGATGTCTCTTTGGGTCTTTGCTGTAGAAAATGTTCATCTGGCTCGGTTTGGCCAAGCACTATATTGGGTTGTTGGATGGAATGTTCATCTGACTTGTCATTTTTAGCTCCCTTTGGAGTCTGTACAGCTGCATTACAAGCAAACACCATATCCGAATCATCATCGTGTAAAGGTTTAATCTTTTCATCACTGACGGTATAGTAACTAAATTCAAAGCTGGGATCCAATGAGTGTGGTGATTCAAAAGGAGTAAAGTTCTTATCCATAATCAAACGCTTGCAGGTATGGACATCTGATCCTGGCAGTCCAGTAAAAAGAATTGTTGTGAATCGCAGACCAAACTTCTTTCCTTTCATCGCAGCCTCAAATCTAGCCTCAGCATCTGCAACAATAAATTATTATTGGCTGTATAATTATATAGTAACACCATTATAATTTACCTTTTAGAGTAGCTATCTTTGGATGATGTTCATCACTCAACCATATTTTGTGGGCAGCAGTGAGCTCCATTTGTTTGCCAGTATGTTCACCACATGTTACATGGTTATCAGTTGCAAATGGCAAATAATTGAGAAAGTGGATGCTAGATAAATGTTCGGAGCAAGAACATACAAATGTTAAGCGCATCGATTTCGTATTGATAACTCTTTGCAGCTGCACATTAAGAGTGGATACAATTTGAAGACATAGGTCAATATGGGGAATATTGTCATCAGTAAGTCCATCAAAGTGAGCTCGAACACAATCAATAAACTCAGTGAACACAAGCCGAAACTGGTTATTAATTTCAAACGACACCATGTTCTTACAATTTATAAAATCGGGTGACAGTTTCCATATTATTCTGCCTTTTTTGATTCCAGAAAGTACGGTCATTAGTCTTGGAAAAAAACCTGGTGGTATAAACTTAGAGATTGGAACCAAAAACAGTGGTGCCACTTGTAAATCGGCTGGTAATACAGAACAGGCTGAAATTCTCGTATGAAATACATGCTGATGATTAGGACAAATGGGAAGCACTTGGAGCATAGACGGAATAAAGTAGCTTTCCAGTAAAGGCATATGCATTGCTAAATGGTGTTCATCAAAGAAGTTTAGAATCCATGATAGCGGGAGACCAGTCTTACTATCCTCTAGAAGCTTTTTACCAACTTGGACATTCAGAATACCCTGTGTTTGAAGACTCTTCCATTGCTTAGGATGATCCTTATACACTTGGGGATCAAGAATAGTTCCAAGAATGGAAAGTAGGTTCTTAGGCTCAACAAAAACATATTCTTGGAGCATTTTCTTGTTGTGATACCATATGAAGATACCAAGTTCATGAAAATAGCAAAGAGCTGCTCTAAGGTCTGTTTTACACTTTTTAGCTATTTCACTAGCTTTTTCAAATGTCACAATTCCTGTGCAAGGCTGTTGTAAACATGATTCTCGTTCTAGATCAATCTTGAAAGCAATCCATTTGCTAGGTATTTTTGCTTTGGCACTCTTTGTGCAGAAAACTATTTGCTCTCGCAAAGTTTTCATTCCAGGATCATCATACTTTGCTCCTGATTGTGTGTTGTCTATCTCAAACATAAAAGAGTTGGGTGTAGAAGTTGAAGGCAAGATTACCTTTTCATGAAAGTTCGTTCCTTGAGAGTTCAGATTGAGTTTTAACTGAAGGAGCATTTGATCCAAGTCTTGCTTGTCATCTACTTTAATCTGATCTTTGAAAGTACCGATAAAGGCTATTTTAGGAAAAACCGTTGCACTAGCTAATTCGAATACTCTCTTCTTTAATATATCTGGAAGGTTGCTGAGATGCACATCCAGTGAATTAGAGTCTAAGAAGGAAAGACTTCGATACAGGTAATCAGTATATGTGTAAGGAGACTCTCTCTCTATTTCAAGTGGGCAGGTAGGTCTAATGGAAGCGTTAGAATTTTCCAACAAATCACAAAGTCGAACAACAATACCATAAATGGATCTAACTTTGGCGAAGCAAGGAAGAAGATCTTGAAACATTGGTTGCCCTCCTGTGTCCCAGAGAGTGAGATAAATATTATCTGGGTCGCTCTTATAAACACTGTCGTACTTCTTAAATACCACGGCGCTTTTCTTGGAGTCTATTGTACTTTCAAATGTTTCTTGGTAAAGCAGCTCCGGCTCCATTATGATTGTGCTTTTCTCCTTATCATTAAAGGGAATGTTCTGAAGATGCTTTCTGATGGACGTCTTTCCAACTCCCGTGTGGCCAATGAGAAGCATGTGCAAATGTGGTACCTCCAAATATTCAGAATCTGCTAGTTCAAAAGTAGCTTTCATTTCCAGGCTGGTTTTCTCCAACTCTAAATCGTATGAATAATTATAATGACATAGATAATTGCTGTTACTTATAATAATACTTACTTACCTAGTATGTGTTCTAGTTCTTTGGCAACATCTGCTGTACTTGAAGAGCCTCGTTTATTGTCTGGGAACCACCTGTGCTTAAAAACGTTGAAAAGAATGTGGTTGTCAGGTAGTTTAGAATCGCTGTTGCACTGTTTACGATGAACCATCAAAAGAAGACTATCGTTGAGCCAATTCAAGCTGGGTAACTCTGGTTGGGTGTTGAGTTCCACTTTATGGAAGTAAGATTGCTCATATATAGGTAAAAACATAGCTTTTGTGTCATTAGTACTATATTTGTGTACAAACAGAGATTCTGTAGTCAATTGAAGGGTAATATTTGGTGAGAACCCAAGAACACTAATAGCAGCATTCAATAACAATGAAAGCTGTTGTATTTCAGATAAGGCCTCAGATAAAAAGCAATACTCTTTTAATGGTTGCTGAACTTCAAACAGGACAACAGGGTGTGAATAGAGTTTAGTATCAAAATGAATGCATTTTGCTGGCATTACATTGGGCTTATTCGTTTGCACATCCTCGATGTATTTGGTGAATTTCAATTTATCACCTTCACCATTGTATACTAATGCCATACATTGCTGTCCATTGTGAAGAGCTTTCCAGAGCGAGCATGGAGACACGTCTAGGTCCATTTCCTTTTGTAGTTCAAGTTTAGTTTCACAAAAAGTGTTGAGAATTTGATTGTAGGTTACTTCCACTTCAGATCCAGGATCTACAATAAAATCAACTATCATACTGAATAATCTAAAAAATAATTTACTTGCCTGTAAAAGTGTATTCAATGTCCGTGGTATCAATATCTGCCTCTTCTCCATCAATTGTCTCATTGTCTGCTTCACTACATGTACTGCTGATCTCACCCATCCCACTGCTATCGAGACTAGACACAGAACCTGCATAAATTAACAAATGACATGCATAGCTTACAAGTACCGTATATACTAGTATATACTTATACCACACTTACGTCACCACTCATTGGTCAACAGCTGTAGGATATTATAGCCCAGGCATGCACAGTTTTCAAGTTTTCAAGAAAGTAAGCAAAGACGGTTCTAAAACTCAAAGCAACGGCAGAAACACGGAAGCTGCTCTCCAACAAGATGGCTAAGCTTCCATGGCACGGTTAAGATACATTTTATCCAAGAAATCTTGCAACTCCAGTAAGGGACGTCGAATGGTCAACGCTTAGCATCTGTATAGGAGTTGACGTGTTGCTCAACTAGCTCTTTGATGGCTTGAAGAAGATCAATTGACTGCTTCAGCATATGTGCCAACTCCCGTAATAGTTCACAAAAGCACTATATGTTTTGTACCTCTAGCTAGCTAGCCACTATAGATCTATTGGCAGGCTGAAAGATTAATGATTTTCATTTCAATACTTCAGCATTAGCATAGATCTATGGCATTAGATATCAGCCACTACACTTAATTGCAAGACTCCACGAGTAGAACGACGAAGATGATACAAAGCAGAGATTTGACTGAGATTTGTGATGCTCATCAATGGATGTTGTGTTACTCTAGCTAGTGGACTTAGCTGTATACATATACTGAGCGATTTTTTTACAAGATTATCATGTGTGACTTAACTATTTATAGCACAGCAACTCAGGAGCAATAATACTAAACCAAACTAGAGGCATGCTGAGTATTTTGACGTTTTACTATAGATATTATATGTACTGTGGACTAGGATCACAGCAAAGAAGCCTGGAGTCTCAGAATGACAAGCACCCTCATGACCCTACGCTGCCTTATAATTAAATTTTGACTCGATATTGAGACATAAAACGAGTGTGTCCATCAGAAAAGTCACGGAGAGCGCACAAAGTTGCGAAAATCGACGTAAAGAGTAATTTTTTTCCTCGTGTTTTGGTCTGCTCCCCCGCACAGTGTATGGGGGGATCTTAAGGAGGGTGAAAGCTAAAACCCTATATATATAATTATTATATTATGTATAGTTTCATAATACTCTTAATTGTGTTGTGTATACCTTGTACAGTGACATCATTCTTTGGACGCTTTGACAGAGTTTCAACTTCTTCATCTGATGGTAATGATCTTCTGCGCTGGCCTGAGGCTAGAGGATCTGTATGTAGTGTGTAGGAACAGATACAGTGCTAAATTAGAGCACTGGTGCTAACCCTCGGCTGTTGACATAAATAATTAAAAAGGAGTATTCAATTAAGATATATTTTCATCAGTCTTGGTCTGTTGATTGTTGAACACCTACACAATACCTATACCATACTCTACCAAGATTATGACCACCCTAATTGCATGCTACAAAGCAGTTACATGCATGCAGGTGGGATGAGCTTTATCTTCGAAAACATGTAGTTTACGCTCATGACTAATGAGTGCACTCATAAGTCTTTTCTGTCTGCATGACAAATGCATCACTCCTGTTCTCGAGGCAATTAGCCTATGCAGGAACTTCCACTCAAAAGTGGGGATGGGCATAATTTCGAACGTGGGCGTAACCTTGGTAGAGTATACACGTGTACACATGCATGTGTGTGATAAATGCTGATACTAACCTCCATACATCAGCACTAAACCTTGAATGGTCGGAACACTGTCACCTATCACTGATTCAGAGTCATCCTTTTCAGAAGATATATCTCTGACTTTTTGGCTGTGCAAATCTTCAGGAACAGTTGAGGGTTTTATCTCAGTTCTGAAACAGAAGCCACACAATTACACAGTATACTATAATGATTGACTCATTTGAAAAATCAAACACTTACCCTTGCATGCATGGGTTGTTGTCGTTACATGTACGTGGTGATTTTATTTTAGAAGTACGCAAATGCCACATATGAAACATCGTATATAGTGTTGGAAATCTTATTAGTTATTGTGTCACTACGTATTATGTCATCAGTATTGTAATCACATGATCAGACACATGTTGTGAGAAATGAATGAAAGATGAACAAGAGTCAATATCTGTAGTATAGCGATAATGAGAACAGTTTGAACAGTTAAGGTTAAGTAAGAGTGAATTCTGATGGTCCTTCGAACCGGATTGGAATCGGAAGTCTACAAACAAGTTTGCGAAGACTACTCAACGGATCACTCTACTGTCTGCTCACATAGTGTGCAATGACCGACGCAGAAGTCTCAACAAGGAAGAAAAGAATACGCACTGGCCACAAGGCGTCGGCCACGCGCACTCTGGGTCAACTGGCTGTTGCTCTTGGAGAAACACCCCCAAACCCAGATCGACTGTCTCTACTTAAGCAGCCCCTCGAACAAAAGTTGGAAACACTAAAGGGATTAGATTATTGAACTTACCCCAGAGGAAACCCTTGATGATGAAAATCAACAAGCCGACGAGTATCGGGAGCGAATATATGAAGCCTTGACACGAATCAAAAGAGCTGAACCTCCTGCTACAGCACCTGGGATTGCCCCACCTACGACCACTCGAGGTTCTGAACGAGGGGCGAGAGTTCAACTGCCCAAACTAACACTTCCACACTTTAATGGTGACCTGATGAAATGGCCAACCTTTTGGGACTCATATGAGTCCGCTATTCACAATAACGATGGGCTAACAGACACGGACAAGTTCAATTATCTGAGGTCCCTGGTGGAACGAACTGCGTATGATGCCATTTCCGGACTCACCGTGTCGACCGTTAACTATCAAGAAGCGATTGAGATCCTGCAGAAAAGGTTTGGCAATAAACAACTGATAATCTCGAAGCATATGGAGACACTGTTGACGGTTGGAGGCTGTGACATCAGACCAGAACCTGAAGGATCTGCGACGACTCTACGACAGCACCGAATCACGCATGAGAAGTTTGAAGTCCCTAGGAGTGGAATCAGAATCGTATGGGGCTATGCTCTCCTCTGTGCTGCTAACCAAGCTACCTACCGATCTGCGTCTCATTGTCAGCCGTAAGGTCACATCCACAGATTTGAACATGGATAGCCTACTTAAAACCTTCGAAGAAGAACTGGTCGCTAGAGAGAGAGCTTCCAACTCCAACTCCTCCCATACACCACCACGTCGAAACCAAGATCGAGGCCGACAAACTTCCTCTACCCTATTGTCAAGGGTGCAGGAACCATACAAGAGCTGGCGTAAGTTGTAGCTACTGCCAGCAATCCCACTCGTCAACCGACTGCAAGACTGTAATCAGCCTCACTTTTTTCCAGGACGGTACTGTCAAGGAACACTTAGCGGAACTAAGCTGCGAATGGGTGTTCAACGTTGAACGCGCACCATGGTCGGGTGGTGTCTTCGAGAGAATGGTCAAATCGACAAAACGTTGCTTACGCAAAGTGATATGGAGAGCCCACCTCTCGCATGATGAACTCCTCACTGCAGTCACGGAAATCGAAGCCGTTATCATATCTCGGCCAACGATTTGGAGGAAGAACTCGCTCCTTCTCATTTGATTGTGGGACGTCGAATTCTAAACTTACCCGACCATATTGGATATCTATGTGATTCTACCGATGATGAAGAGTTCTCAATCAATTCTACACAACTTGCGAAACGCGTTAAGCATCTCAGCAGTATACATTGAATCACTTTTGGAATCGATGGAGAACCGAGTATTTAGCAGAACTGAGGGTAGCCCATTACCATTCTGTGAAGAAAGTTGCCAATTCTGGAGACCACAACCTGTCCATTGGAGATGTCGTGATCGTATACAACAAACACCTACCCCGTGGACTTTGGAAGCTCGAGAGGATACAGGAACTCATGAAGGGTCAAGACGGACAATTTAGGGGTGCCACAGTCAAGATGGCCACGAGAGGTCGCCAACAGACTCTGCTGCATCGACCGATCCAACTACTATACCCCTTAGAAGTGAGATGCCCAATGGACCAGAGAAGCCAACTAACGATGCCGAGGAACCTGACACCGAACAAGAAGCTGACGTGGTCAAGGAAGGTCCTATGGAAACTCGACAAAGAACAACACGTGTTGCAGCCCAACATGTATGAACTGGAAGACAATTGAACTTAAAGGACTGAACTTAAGATTATGTTATCCCGATTGTTGACCATGTTTGGTCAACGGGGGGAGTGTGTTGGAAATCTTATTAGTTATTGTGTCACTACGTATTATGTCATCAGTATTGTAATCACATGATCAGACACATGTTGTGAGAAATGGATGAAAGATGAACAAGAGTCAATCTAATTGAATCCTGTAGTACAACCTTTTTCACCTCATTTGAAATACACATTTTAAAAACAAAAAAAGAAATGTACCACTAATTGACCTCAGGTATGTACATATAGTAATAGTCAGAGCTGGGCATGTTCACAATTTCAAATTGTTAATGAATGATAGATTGTGCAAGACCTAGATCTAAGCCTTCTTTAGAGTGATGTGCAAGACCTAGATCTAAGCCTTCTTTAGAGTGAATCCTATAGACGTTTAGGGCATAATGTGGCAGCACTTGTAGATCTACCAGCAATCTGAATTTCAGGTAGTCGGCTTTTCAAATCATCTCAATGACGATTAGTTTATCGTGAGATCATCTAGACAGTACTCCCTTGGGCTGGCTTTATTAGCAGACACATCTCCAGTGTGTTGAAATCTATCAACAACCCTCCAAACAGTAGCTTCAGCAACAAACAATCTATCTACTGCTTCCTTAATGGTACAGCAATTGACAAGCCTTTGCCATATACCATTCTCCACCTCAGATTCTCATGATAGGATTTTGTACGGCCAGGTTCCCCCATTATTACTTGGTCTTGCACAATCAATCATTTATGAAACTGTGAACATGCCCAGCTCTGACCATTACTATATGTACATACCTGAGGTCAATTAGTGGTACATTTCTTTTTTTGTGTATATTTCAAGTGAGGTGAAAAAGGTTGTATAGCGATAATAAGAACAGTTTGAACAGAGTGAATTCTGATTATTTACATATAGCAATACATACAGCATTTTCGTGAGGTGCAAAATTTCGCGTTTTTCGAAAGTATATAGAGCAGTAACACGAAAATTAAAGCCGGGATAAACTCCCATGCACGCACCGGTATTTTACATGCAAAGCTATTGGTGGGTGTGGTTTCCTGACATTGAACCGCGAATATTAGAACTCACGAACATTTTTGCTGAGGGCTCTGGAGCCAAACAGCAAACATTTGCACCCACGAAAATTTCCCGCTATAATGGTATGTGCCCCCTACACCTTTGTATCAGTAATAGTACCTCTCAACAGTTGTAGGTGCATCTTGAAAAATACTGATTCCTGCCTCACAGAGAGAAGCTAGTTGTGAAACCGTGGGTGGAAATAACTGAGCAAAAGCCTTTGCAGAAAAAAGGAACCTTAGACACAAGCATCCATCCTCGATACTGCATAAGCGAAATGTCCATTCATTCACGTTAAAGATAGAAGCAATGGTATCTTTGGCTGAGATAACATCACGAAGGGAAGAGTATCCACTTGAAGTTAGTTTCACTGTCAAAATGTTTGTACCGTTCCTTGATTCAGGTAAGCTGGGAAAGGTGTTGCGGGGAATCTCAAAGGCACTTCTTTTACAATAGTTGTCGAATGCAATTACATAATCCTTCATGATCATTTTGTCCTTTTTGGAGCCGAATTCCAATACAATACTATTGACAATTTTGTAGTTCAAGAAAGACTTGTACGGCCTAAGGGCAACAAAAATAGAAGGAATTGTATCAGCTATTTCCAGTTTTGCGATGTATTCCTTCTCATCCGAAGATGAAATCATATCCAAAACAAAATTTTTGACCACCGCTACATCTTCCTTCGCTACATCTTCCTTGAGATTTTTTGCAATAGCAGTGTCGGCTCTAGCAAAGAGCTCGATCATATTCTGAGTATCCTTTCTGAGAGTGGCCTCTAGTACTGATCGATCTTCTTTAGAGAGTGCTGGTGTGTTGAGGTATGGAAAGAGGGTTTCACCAGTTGCTTTGTGGAAGGAATTTTTTGACAAGTACTGCTCAAGCGTGCATTTCTGACAATATGGACAGATAAAGCTGGGCCCTATAAAGAAAGAAGATTATGAAAAACAGTCAATAATTATTTTAAAACCAGTAGGCTTTCACGGGTAACGTTGTACCAATCTTGAAGCGTGTATAATTATAGTATTTTGCATGCACATACGTATAAATTTCACTAGTATTCGAACTGTTATAATTATCTTGACATTGGCGTGAATGAATCAAAACAGCATGGAAAGTATACCATACCCTCGCGAAAATAAGCCCACCCTTTTCTGCAAGAAGTCTAGGCTTATTAGGGGACTGGGCGTTTAATCGCGAACGGCTTGTTTTCATTTGAATATACGCCCATTCGCGGCCTCAAATCGAGGTTTACACTTTGCTCTATGACAATTCTTTAATTTTAATACATACTTTTAGTATGAACATTTCATTGACAACAACAATGTTATAAACTAATGCGTGAGTATGATTAAAGCATGACAAGAGAATGAACACGAAGAAGTGGACTCTGACTCTATTCGTTGCTTGTCAATGTCAGATGTTAGCAGAAACTTTCCGAAGGATGGTAGGTCACACTCCTACAGAGCAGCTATCAGGTACTTTGTTTCAGAAACCCAAGGCAAGGTAACCTGCAAAATTAGCGTGTGTGATAACTTTCTTGGACTTTGTGTTTTCCTTTCTCAGCATGTAGGACTACTTGTTCCCTGCATATACATCTTTAAGAGAAAACTGATCCATACAGAGAAAGTTATATGTCTGATCTTGGTCCAGCAAGGAGTATAGTCTTACTATATCTGCTACCTAAAACTTCCTTTCTTCGTAGTTAACATGTGACATTCAGCTACTGCGCATGCTCATCTCTTTATTCTGGGTGGGCTTATAATCGAGTGAAAATACCCTCGTGCAAGAACTTCAAAGCAAAAGAGGGGATGGGCGTTTATTCAAGATGGGCTTATTTTCGCGAGGGTACGGTACATGCATTTATCGCCTTTATCGTGTATATGAACGTGTGCTATGATATTTGTTTATGCATAATCATGTAAAAGGGCTTGTAGAATAATGAAAGCACTGCGGGTGCTATACATGTAGCCTCTACACAGGCTCTCCTTTTTCTGTTCTTTATCACAATCGTTCAATAAGATAAAATACTGTATTATTCGTTCAATGAGATAAAATACGGTATTAATTGGAGGAATAAAGAAAGAAATAGACGTAAAGTTAGGAAAAAGGAGAGCCTGTATCGGGAAGTCGCGTGAGGGTAGAAGGGTGGTAGAAGGGTGAAAATGAGCGTGGGCATACTGAGCTAGAGATGTTGGACTGCCCACGCAGAGGTCTACGACTAGTAAAACTTTGCCTGCTGCAAGCTGGACATGGACTTGGAACTGGAAGTTTGCAAGCACTATAGCTAGCTATACCTTAGGCTTAGCTAGATGATCTACTAGTCTAGATTGTATGTTTAGATTCTATCACTATTACCTTTTCTTGTGTCTTTCTACATGCTATAGTAGAATAGCTTAGTCATCATTATCATATAGCAGGTAGCTACTGCCACCAGAGCTGGCCACGCTGGTTCTCTGATCTGACTTGCAGCACAGCTTGGTGGTTGTCTCAGTGCAGTACAGTACAGTCTTACTCGGAATGCGTGGGAGAATACCTTACGTCACGATTGTGGGCTACATATCGCCCACGTTCATAAAAATCCTTGTGGATCACGCGATTTCCCAAACCAGGCCTTACGTTTTCTTAACTGTACGCCCATTTCTTTCTTTGCTGCCTCACTATGTCTTTCTTATGTTTATGGATGAACAGTGACAACAGCAAGAAAAAGTAAGGCCTGGGAACGAGGCTACTATACATGATGCCTCGGTGAAGGTGTAAAACTTACATATTAACATAAAGCTGCTTTTATATACTAGCTCTTTGACGGTTGCAAAATCCGGCATATAGTCTTGTTCTTTTTGCAGTCTGCATCGTGGGATTGAATTTTTGCTAGGGGGAGGTCCTTTTATAGTGCTGCGGTCACGTGGTATATAAGTCAGATATGCCACACCTACTCGGAGAATATGCACCCTATATATCCTCCGCTACAGTGGTTACATACCCCTCGGAGTAACCATGCACAGTAACGGAGGATATAATTATGGGTGCATGCATATCCTCCTCTTATAGGTGTGGTATATCTAAAACAATTTTCGTGGGCTTAATTTTTGTGTAGGATTGCTAACCCACAAAATCAACGAAAATTAAGCCCCTCGAAAATTTAGCGATTTACGGTGTATACATGCAGATGCTCATACATGCAGATGCTCAAGAGTTTAATAAAGATTATGAATCTCATTAACGCTAAAAGTAATTATATATAGAGATTGTACCTTGTAGAGCCGTGTAGACCTGGATATCATCAATGGTGATGGATAGAAAGCCATTATTTGCTAAGAATTCAAGTTCTTTTCCTTGCTTCAACTGTTCCTCTATTGAGCACGCCAGAGAAGGAGGGACGTACAAGATGATGCTTTTGACACCACCTGCCACAAGAATAAATTCCTGAGATAGGGAAAATCCTTTCGAAAAAAGTTTGCTAGTTGTCTTCACATCATACAAAGTACAGTCTTCCCATTTTTTGCATACTTTTTTAACGACTATTCGTTTCAACTTAACCATTGATGGCTTTGCAATTAAATACGGCCAATAGTCAACAAAATCGCAAAGTTTAGTTTTAATAAGAAATGTTTTCCTTTCACTCTCATACTCGGCTAGCTTCCTCAGCAAAGGATTGTCTGCTTCAGTGAACATAACTCGAACCACGTGTTGGAAGAGCTCATAGTTCAAGAAATCCCAGAATTGATTTAACTTGCCCCATATCTCTGCGAGCATGTTCGCTTTCTCGAAGCATTCTTCAACATAATTTCCTGTAATGTGCTTTAACGATACACTCATGCTCGTTACAATAGCATAGAAATTGTCTACACTAATGCCAGATTTCTTAATTCGTTGATACCCTTCGTTAGTTAGCAAATTAAAGATCTCCTCCAGGTGTTTAACTTGGTCATCCAGGCTTGAGTAATCTGAGCCTGCAGGTAATGAATTAACTGATTGTTCAGGTTACGAAAATCAATACTTACCAATTAGGCCAGTTTCTGATAAAGGAGACGGAAATTTAGACTGCTTTTTGCTCATCATTCCTATTGAAGAGCAAAAAAAGTGATCATTTGCTGAATTAATCAATAATAATTATGTTATAATTATTTGGGTACCAATTCTCCACTCCTCAATCTTCTCCGCCACATCCTTACGGTCCACGGTTGGAGATCGGAGACAGTCACACACATCCCTCCATGAGAGGGGGCCACCAGAGTGCAGACGTTTAATCAGCATTTCACGGAGACAGGTGTCAAGATTTTGGCTGTTTATTTCGTGGATCGCACTCAAGTCGTTACCATCAATGTTCAGGTTCAATCCAATATTGAACCATTTAGTACGAGCAGGATAGAGTTGTTTATGCAGTGGTGAAAGGTCATCACATATATCTGTGTGCGTGTGGGTGTGTATGTGTGTGCATGCTCTGCGCACTTAAGGCCCGGGTCCAGATTTTAACACCAAAATTTACACTATGTTCATACTGCTGTATTATTTGCAATATACAGTGTATGCTGCATCAAAATGATCCAAAATGAAGCTCAATGTTTTCTTTTTCCAAAAAACTAATTAGCTTAATTCAATTATGCTAATTAGTCCCATAAATGATGATGACGTCATGCCACTTTCAGAAAGAGAAGTGCAAATACGGCGTTGAAGATGCCAAGATCAAGCTTTAAAAACAAGGCTAGATGAACATCTCATAGCTAGGTACTAGTATCCTTGATGGGAAGAGTAGGAGTTATTGTATTCTTGAGATACACAAAATAGCCTACCTCTAGGGTGGCTGTCAGAGCTAAAGAAGCTAGCATAGCTAAGAAAGTTTTGGACATTTTTACTTCCCATCAAGGAAACATAATCATAACAACATAATCTATCTTTTGAGGGCCTAAACAGCTACTCTTACCTTGTTTAAGTCCGCCGTATTTGTTGCCAAAGATAATCTATAATAGTTCTAGCAGCTAGCTAAGCAAATACATTGACCTTATGACGTCATGTGCAATGAATAACATTAATAAACATTATGAATCTCATTAACACTACATGATCTACATGATCTACATAAAATGTAGGCAATGAATAAAATTAATCTTATCAGTGCCTGACCCAGGCCTTAACTGCCCAGAGTGCTGTGCAACAATATCTTGTAATGATTCCACTAACAAAATTCATGCCCTCATACACGATTTCTTGGAATGTGTTTTATTTGTTACACTGTACTTTCCCCCATGTTACCCTCATCCACCATGTTGAGTAGGCCAAAGAATTTACTATAAAGAGAACAATACTTCAGTCCTGTGAATAAATTAAAAAGCTATATATACCGTAGTTAACCGTCGAACCGCCCACCTGTTTTGATGGCTTCATTTAGGCTATAATGGTGTAGCTATAGGATTGGATCATAATAGCAAGCAAATACCTGGTGTAAAGTATAACTGGTATAAAGTATATCCAATACTGCACAGCTCTCATTTAGGCTAAACAATTAAGGGGTGGGCGGATTTGATTATGTGGCTACTAAACCGTGCAAGCACCCATCCAAGAGAGTTGTGCTGGTACTTTCTGTGAAAACTACACAGCTCATCTTCTATACAGTTACAGATCACATGCAGAAGACACTCTGCCACAAGAGAGAAAGGGGCCTGAACTGAAAGTAGACCATGTGTTTTGGTGTTTAGAAGAAACAGTCTCTTTGAACACTTGATGTCTGTTCTAGGATAGATCTACTATAGTAACTTTTAAAGTCTGTTTTATGCATGTTTATAATGAGCTACAAGCTATTTAATAGCTCCACACAGTGAAAATCTTGCATCGTGTTGACATTTGACCTAATTATATGCATGCGCAATAGTGGGCGCTTCTATACGATTGCAATTAGGCCTCTACAAGACTTTCAGGCAAAAGTAGGGGATGGGCGGTTATTTGATATGGGCGGTTTGACAGTTAACTACGGTACACACAAGTGATAGTAAACTGATACAATTGATCAACGTGTTAATTAAGTTGCTGCATGTGCAGCTACAGATCTGTTATTATGCCTCGGTGCGCATGCGCAAGCGAGGTATACGGTAGTGCAGTGGCGTAGGCAGAGGGGGGCTGACGGGGCTGGAGCCCCCCCCTTTTGTGTTTCATCAACTCCAAACCAGCTTGAATCACCTTGATCTGTCCATAGATGTGATCTGTCAATCTATTCTGTCAATCTATTCTGCAACTGCACTGCATGTGTTACTAGAATGATGTCATTCTCAATGGAAATGTGGGCAGGGTCATCTACTCATCTACTGCGCATGCTTACTGCTGATGAATACCGTATAGCGGGTATATTTCGAGGGTATAAATTTTCGCGGATGGACCATTACAAAGGATTTCGCGGATTTTATTTTCGTGGTCTGAGTTCCAGCCTTTTGGCGCATGCGCACATCAACATGCAGCTGTACCTCCACATCGTTAGCCTCAAATCCATAATACTGAACACACCTACTATTACAAATTTTCGTGGGTATACATTTTCACGGTACAGGCTCAATCCGCGAAAACCGCGAACATTTATACCCTCGAAATATACCCGCTATACGGTAGTGATGACCTTTTTTTTCTAAGCTATTCAGCGCCTGCTCCTGGCCCTGCTCAATGGATTTGAGCCCTGCCTTTCCCAAAATCCTGGCTATGCCACTGGTAGTGTGTTTGTGTGTGTGTGTGTGTGTGTGTGTGTGTGTGTGTGTGTGTGTGTGTGCATGTGTGTAGACTGCTACAGCTGCTCAAGGATGAATCAAGTGCAAGTAAGAGTTTCTATATAGGCTTCTAGTCATGTTTACTTGGATTTTAATTCGTGGATTTGCAAAATAATGCTTCGTTCTCGAGTTATGCCTAGTTTTGCTTACTTGGAATGCCATTGCAGCCTTTTCAGAAGAGCACGTATAGCCAAACTTGTTTACCGAGTGTTGCTACTCTACTTAGTAGTTATAGCTCTGCACTAAAACGCTAGCTATTGGTAGCTGCAAGAGTGAGAAGAGAGCTAGCTGCAAGGCTCTCTGACTTGCAGCCATTAATTTTAGGCAGTGGCGTAGCCAGGATCAGTTTGGGAAGGGCAGGGCTCAAATCAGTTGAGCAGGGCATCACTTTTGCTCAGCAGTCAGCATGCGTATTAGATGGCCCTGCCCACATTTCCATTCAATGACATCCGGCATTCTAGTAACTATATACACATGCAGTACAGTGCAGAATACATGGACAGATCGCAGCTGAGTAGGAGTTGATAAAGCACAAAAGGGGGGGGCTCTAGCCCCTCAGCCCCCCCCCTCTGCCTACGCCACTGTTAGGCTTGAACTTTTGGCATCACAATCGTTTTTAACAACAATCATGGTCGATCATTACCCACTCCTTGAGTTTCCTTGGATTTTGCATGCAAATGTTCATAATGATAACCATGATATCCATGTGTGTAGCTTAGTAGCTTTATGTTATGTAGCTATAGCACCTCCACCGAGGCATCAGCACCCGCGGTGCTTTCATTAGACTAGAGTTGCTTATACTAGAGGTGCTGCATGTTAATAAAATAACACTTTCTGTTAGCATGCATCATGGGTCCAATCAGGAGTACATTAAGAGAGTATCCAACTGTAGCAGTTGTAGTGTAAACATAGGAGTATGTCATACCACGTCACTATCAGACCACATCTTAAGTGGGTGCGTAGGTGTAGTGGTTAATTACTTCAAAATGATATCACGCACATGGTCTGCTGTGGTTTGTACCTCCAGCCCACATTTAAGTATTATTTAGAACACACCTAGCCAAGATTAAGTGTTTTAATCTGCGTGCCGAGGATGGCCTCGAGGTTAACGTGGTGCTCGAGGCGCAGCCGAGTGCATTACGTAACCGAGAGGCCATCCGAGTGCACCAGCATTAAAACACGTGACTTGGCTAGGTGTGTTCTAAAGGATTTAGTGCTGTCACGTGAGCTCTAGCCTCGTGGCAGCTGCTACATTTTAAATCAGTTGCTGGTGGCTAGCTAGCTAGCTAGACGTAATAGCAAGTTTTAGTAGGTTTGTAGATCCAGTAACTGATGCAAAGGAGAAGGAGATACGATCTAAAGCTATCTGGACTGACTGGGCATGTTCTCGACTTATTTCTCCTGCTGACCAACAGTCCCGATCCCACTACTGGATATGCCTCCAGTTGATCTGGCTTACTGGATGGGAAACTTTGTGCGCAAACTATATGGCAATGAGTATCTGGTTTGCTCTTTTGGAACGCTATGATATTCGAAGCACCTTTGATGAAACGATTATATGGATCTGGCTTAGGTACAGGTACGTACATTTTCGAAGCAAGCTGAGCCTATTTCACCAGACGAAAAAGTGATGCTATGGTCAAGTCAGCAATTCGGTACACATGAAACAAGTCGAAACAATAACATTCAACTTTCTAATACTTTTCAGCTTTGCTTGTGTACGTATTCAATCTGCTTGTATTATATTATAACTAGGAGCATGCAGAGCATGTTTGGGGCGAGCGAGCAATTTTGTATTTGTTGTACAGTCATTTGGTACAATGTGGTAATTTTAAGTATTATTGTTTATTTATGAATCGAATGAAATGAACAGTGATTGTGAATAACCGAGTAGTCCATACATGTAGACGACTTTCCTGTGCCACCTGTGACAATTATTCTGTCAGAGTGGTGTAGGGTTGTTGTCTTTGACTGTGCATGGTGTAACTTGAAGTTGACTTACTAAGAGTGAAACAAATTATATCTATGAGTGAAAGTTCAGCACGAAAGAGCTGGCTGTACAAACTAAGCAAGGAGATATTATCACTTTTTGCTGGACCCAAATTACAAGGCTATAGTATACTGTCAGTGTAAACAATCCTTAAAGCTACTCTGACCTGTTGTAAGCCTGTGTGGCCTCAGAAGTTTCCATCTGAGCTGGTCTGACCTGCCGTAGTGCTGTATTATCTAAAAGTGCCTGTGCAACTTCAAAAGTCTCCATCTGAGCTGCTCTGACCTGTCCTAGTGACTGGCCTCGATCTCTGTTTTGTCCTGTTGAGCTAGCAGGTTTATTATCACAAAAACACAAGACTTGGAAGTGAAACATGGCAAGTAAGCTGCTGTGACCTCCTGCAGGCGTGCCTGTGTGATCTTAGGCTCAGAAGGTCCCCATTTGAGCTGCTCTGACCTGCTGTAGGCGTGCTTGTAGCCTCAAGCGTCTCTGTGTACGTGTCTTGTCTGAGTCTTCGTTCCTGAGTATAGCTAGCTCTTGTGCCCATGCGCAGCTTTCACGTAAAAGTTGGTAAAGGGTCACGAGCACAAAAAACAAATATCGTGCCGGTCCATGACACACACACAGACAAAATTGCAACGTTCATCACTAGGAAGGGACTCGCTTCGCTCGCCCCAATTATGATGACATTCAGATTCAATCTGCTTGTATTATGATTGTTTGATAAAAGTGTGCATTAACAAACCAACTTAAAGCACACTTAAGTGTGGATTAAGTTATTTAATCCATGGTCACCTGACTACTTTCAGATAAGCTGATTGGCTGGAGATCATGTGATCAGCACTAATTTTGGCTAACACAACTACAAGTGTTAGTGACGGATTCAGTCCTAGATGTAGAATAGAATGGAATGTGCGTACTCTTGATATAATACTCCTGGTCCAATGAAAAGATATACATATATAATAGCTTCGACGACCCTCAGAGAGTGGACTCAGCAGTAAAATAAATTAACAGTATAGCAGGCTTGGATCTGTAAACTTGATCACTTTGTTGGAGAGCATAAGATTTTATGTTGCTGGATGCTCTTCAACAAAGTGATTACTACGGATACAAGCCCCGAGTATACATAATCACTTCTGTGTAAAAAAATGTTGTTGCCACTCACGACGGAACAGTTGCTAACATTTTTGCTTGAAACCACTCCCCGTGCATAACCTCTATAACAAGTGTTGCAAGCTGCGCTGTGATAAATTCCTCTGTTATGTTTTGCTTTCGCTCAAAAAGTTATTAGAGTGATTAATTTTACCGTAATTATAGCGGGTAATTTTCGTGGGTAAAAATTCGTTATTTTCGTGGTCACTGACCTCCACGAAATTTAACGTAGGTGTGGCTTATTGTAACGTATGAATGCAGTGCAGGCAACGAGATTTATACTCACTGAGAAGTAATTAGTATAATAATTATAATGTTATGCTGACACTGTGTGATTCAGTTTTTTTGCCTATTATTATGATGGCTTGATGATCTTCAAGGATAGAAGCCAGAGGACAGATCGAGGTTATTGCGCGTTTCCTGTCAATGAATAATGAAAAAAGGGGTGGATTTCCAATGAGGTTAGTTCACAAGGCTGTATATATGCTGGCAGTGAATACGTGTATATGCAGCTTCGTAGCTCTTTTCTGGCTTAGCAATAGCTATAGCGCTTTAGTTCAAGGCTAGCTCATAAGTTGAATAGAAAGCGAATTACTATACTGATGAAGAAGCCTTCACTGTGAGTCAATTAAACTAGCCATAACTCGAGAGGAAACTTTAGTTTACCATAGTGACCACAAGAATGCAGATAGTATGGCTGTAATAATTGCACACACGCAATGTTTACAATCACTGCGTGTGCGTTATCTCATTAGTTGTGGCTGCGCTCGCATGTACATTGTACTACCGTACTAGCGCCTATCCTCACGTACGAACGCACAATATCATTTGGGGGCGTAGCTTTCATTTAAGCGAGCTATTTAGCCACTACCGTAGAGGGTAAGCGCTAAAACGTTCGATCTAGAGTTCCACGTGCAGGATAGGGCCTATATTTAGCATAGTTAACCCATGATGTCATGTTAACAAAATTTTGATCCATATAATATGGTCTAGATTTTTCTAAACTGGGTGTGTCACAGCAAAAAAAGTCTATAAATTGAACAACACAGGAAAAAACGTTCAGTAATATTGAAAAGCATTTCAAACGGCATAAAATGATATAAAAACCAAGTCCCTAGCACTAGTGGTTTTTTACGCGGAACCATTTTTAGCTATTCACTAAAATGGCTTGCTGTACCTCTTCCGGGTGATATTTCTTCTTGATTCTTGAGGTAGGCACTAGTAGCTTTTAAGTATAGTGAAGGACCCATGTCTCTACTGGCAGCAGTTTCATAGTTAGTTTTCCCTAGCAACAGCGTGTGGGCGTAGGTGGGCCAGCACCCTTTAAAATATCATATCTTATCATCTTAATCTTCTATCATCTTGTTGCCTAAGAAATTCCGCATCATTTGGCATGTTGTATGGCTTCACTCGATACAGTTTGGTTATTGCATCTAATTAGTGTTCTTTGAACTCAGACATTAGGATTGTTTATAATAACTCAAACAACAAATAATTATTGCCCAAGTAACACTACATCCTACAACATATCTCGTGATATGAACTAAAACATAGCTTCAAAAGAGTTCAAAAGATGCAGAATTTCTTAGGCAACACGATGATATACAATTTTAGTCTTCAATGTTAATGGTTAGACAGTTACAGTTTAACTAACAGCATGCAGCCACTTCAAAAGTTGAGAATTTCTAATCAACTCAATCTCAAAAGCCATCTTTTTTTACAAAACCCAACATTTTTTCTAAGATGTTATCATACCATTCCTCAAATACATACACCAAGTTTCGTGCAATTCTGAAGACGTCACGTTTTAAATTTCGTTGAATTTATATGGAATGACCCATAGTTATCTCTTCTCTCAAGCTAGTTCGTCTGAGGCTCAACCGATTTTGGTGCAATTATAAAGCTATTGGTGGTATCCCAGGAGCGCGAGTCAGTTTTATACATGCCGTAAAACATAAGGCCACGTCATGTTTTAATTGACCATGCATGGCATTCCTCTCAGCCCAGAGGAGGTACGACAGGCGCGGTGCAGCTCTAGCAATTAGCCTTTGACTAATTACCCGCCCACGTTGTGTTGTTATTGCTAGTACAAATGTAATCAGAGGCTAATTGCTTTAGCTGTGCACAGCGCCTGCCGGACCTCCTCCGACAGTATGTTTACCCGAAGACCTCTCTACCTCCAAATAAATAATTGTTGACCTCTAAAAGTAGCGACAGTTGCGTTGACAATGTCGTGTCCTAAATGGAGGCAAATTTAGCCACACTCTATAGCCGGCCCAATAGAAAATACACGTTTTTAAGCACTGATCAGAGTAGTCTGGGGGCCAGACCTTTTCTCAGAGGGGGAGGAGGAAGAGAGAAAGAGGTCTGGAGACTCTTGCAGCACTTCCGTGTGCTCTTGGAATGTCAATAGGGAGGAGACTGTGATATTGGAGGTTATAAAGAAGGAGTAGATGTAGCAATACTCTCATTTCATTGGCTGCATCTAAATTCCATTGGCTGTAATCCAAATTCCACAGAGGCAATACTCACATTTCATTGGGTTAAAAATCACATGACATTTATAGGATATGCATTTCATTGGCTCTGGCCACATTCTGCTAGAGCACACGGAAATGCTGCAAGAGTCTCCAGACTTAATCCTAGCTCTCTTGATTTTGCCCCCGAGCTATTAGGTCTGGCTCCCAGACTATGATCAGAGCTACATGCTACTCTCTATATGCGACATTCAATACAATTTTTCAACCTCCAAAATAACCAACCTCTTGCCATTTAATTATGCCTCGAGGCGTAGTTAAATTAGGTATTGCACTGCAGTATTTATAGCTTGCCCCACTCACCATCTAGTGGCGATGCCTCTCCACTGTCGACACCGTGTCCACCACCAGTAGCCATAGTCTTGTGGACCCAGACCACCCTGAAGAGGCAGTATACTGAGTACAGTAGCCGTGGCGGACTATGCGGGATCGACTAAGTTCACCCAAGGGCGTATACAGAGAAGAGGGCATGCAACTCGCCCCATTCTCAGAATCATCCGACTTCGTATTGAGCTATTTTTAGAACTGCCCACAAAAACGCCCACGCGTAACCTTTGTCGTGTATTGACTTAGTTAGTTCAAGCACGATAAGTAATAACAATCATTCAGAATTACTTGCACAAAGAGACTTATATTAATGACAAAACTCAAGTATAAATACAGCAACACAGGAAGTAAATGATGACGTCACAATACATAAATTATACAATAAGAACAAATACTCAGTACACTACATTCCTTCCCCCTTACATTGAAGGTCTATCAACTAAATGTCACAGTTTTAACTTATAAGTCCATTATACGAACGAGGGGTCATACCACTCCACTGGACGGCGAGCCCGCTTCGGATACTCTTTTCGACTATCTGGTGGGATGCCTTCAACATTCTCATCAGCCTTTTGTTCAGAAGTGGATTCAATGTTAGCCGGCACAGTCGCTTCTTCGGGGGCATCCTCCGGTATGCAAGGTTCCACCCTCTCGGTTTCGACATGCCTCTGTCTCAATTGGTCAATGTGACATTTCCGGATCCTGCCACCTTCCAGTTTCACTGAATAGGAAACGTTTCCTCGTGAGCTCAGCACAACCCCAGGGATCCACTTTTCTCCAGAGGGCATATTTCTAACAAATACCATTGACCCTTCACTTAAAACTCGTAACTTTGAATGGTTATCGTGATCTTTCTTCTGTTGTGATTGTTGTTTCTCAACCCTCTCTGCTGTATTAGACCGTAGAAAATCGAGTCTCGTTCGAATTCGTCTTCCGAGTAACAAGTCAGAAGGAGCCTTCATTGTGGTAGCATGAGGGGTCACTCTATGTGCAGCAAGAGTTTTGCTCAGCCTAGAACGAAAAGTTCCTTCCTGATTCTTCTTCAGTCCTGCTTTGACGATTTGCACCGCTCTTTCGGCCAATCCGTTTGAGGCAGGGTGGTATGGAGCTGTCGTGATGTGGTGAATACCATTGGCCTTGAGGAACGCTGCAAACTCAGCACTGGTAAAACAACTTCCATTATCCGTCACCACAGTCTCTGGCAGTCCAAACTGAGCAAACTTCTCTCTGCATGTTTCGATTACAGCCGTGGAGGTTGCTGTGGATGTGTGAATTGCTTCGATCCACTTCGTGTGGGCGTCAATCACTACTAATACCATTTTTCCTTCTATAGGGCCAGCATAGTCCAAGTGTAGACGTGCCCAAGGCCTGGTGGGCCAGCTCCAGGAGTGCAAAGGAGCTTCGGTTGGCTCAGCTCGGATCTTCTGACATGGGAGACATTGTTTCACGGTTCTCTCAATGTCCTGATTGATTCCTGGCCACCATACGTACATGCGGGCTAAAACCTTCGTTCGGACAATTCCTTGGTGTCCCTCGTGTAATTGTGTGAGGACTGCTTCTTGGCACGGCTTTGGAACTATGACCCTGGATCCCCACAACAAACATCCTTCGAAGGTCGATAATTCATTCTTCTTGTCAAAATACGCTCTCAGCTGTGGTTGACCGGGGATAGTTGCTCTAGGCCAGCCCTGATTCACATATTGTGATATCGTGGAGAGCACCGGGTCCTTCCGTGTGGCTTCAGCGATTTGTTCCGCGGACACAGGAGAGTTTTCGAGATGCGTTGCCAATAATACTAATTCAGCTGGTTTGAGATGTTTCTTGGGTTGCTTGGCCCGTGGCAAGCGTGACAATGCATCAGCGTTTGCATGAGCTGTAGTGTTCCGGAAAGTGAGCATATATTCGAACATCGACAAATAGAGTGACCACCTTTTTACTCTGGCTGATGCTTGGGGTGATGTAGACTTGCACTCACTCAGTAGTCCCAACAGAGGTTTGTGGTCTGTGATCAGTGTGAAGGGGTGCCCAAACAAGTAGGAATAGAACTTCTTGACTCCAAAGACGAGGGCTAGCCCTTCCTTCTCTAGCTGAGCATAGTTCTTTTCAGCATCGTTCAAGGTCCTCGAGACGTATCCAACTGGTCGTTCGGAACCATCTGGCATCGTATGGGCGAGTACTGCCCCAATACCGTACTGAGAGGCATCACATGCCAACACAATCGGCAGTGTTGGGTCGAACCGAACTAATAGGTTTGAGGAGGTTAGCAACTGTTTGGACTTTTGGAACGCTTCTTCTTGGTCTGTAGACCAATTCCACGTTGTGCTCTTTTTCAACAGGGTGTATAGCGGTGCTAGAGTAGTGGACAGGTTCCCCATAAATTTTCCGTAATAGGTTAGCAATCCTAAATAGGACTTGAGCTCTGTCACGTTCTTCGGTTTTGGTGCCTTTGGATAGCCTTCATCTTGCTCGGCATAGGGTGTAACCCTTTCTCATCCACAACATGTCCAAGGAAAACAACTTGCGGCTCCATGAAGTGGCATTTGGTCTTTTTAGCTCGCAGTCCAGCTTCGGTAAGTCTTCTCAGCACCTCTTCTAACGAGTTCAAATGCTCGACATTGGTTTGGCCCGTGATCAGAATGTCATCCATATACACGACAACACCTGGAATGCCACGGAGCATCTGCTCCATTGCCCTTTGGAAGAGGCCTGGTGCAGAGCTGACACCATAAGGCAAGCGAGTGTACCTAAATAAGCCTCTGTGAGTGTTGATCACTACGTACTTCCGAGATTGAGCGTCCAGCTTCATTTGTAGGTACGCCTGTTTAAGATCAATGGTAGAAAATGTTTTTCCTTTCACTAAACCGGCAAACAGATCTTCTACCCTCGGTATTGGGTAACGGTTCAGTTTCGATACTGAATTCACAGTTGTTCGGAAATCGCCACAAATTCGGATAGTTTTCTTGTCGGCCTTCAATACTGCCACTATGGGTGCTGCCCAGTCGGAGTACTCAACGGGCTCCAGTGTGCCCTCAGCAACTAAGCGGTCTAGTTCATCTTCAACCCCTTTTCTTTTAGAATAAGGTATGGTCCTGGCTTTGTTGTAACGAGGCTGGGCATTTGGATTGATTTCTAAATGGGCTTCATACCCCTTGAAGGTGCCTTGGCCATCTTCAAATATCTCACTGTACTTCTCTAGTACCTTGGGCAACCCAGCAGGCTCAGTATAATAATAGACTGCCAATCCAACCTAATAGCCTTCAACCAATTCCTACCAAGCAATGTGGGACCATTTCCCTTGACAACAATCAGTGGTAAGTCAGCGGTTTGACCTCCATATTCAACCTTAACCACAACACTACCAACAACAGAGATAGGTTCTCCCAAGTAAGTCTGTAGTCTGACCTCAGATTGTACTAGTGGGTGTTTGGGGAACAACTTAGAGTAATCAGCTTCTCCCATGAGGCTAACAGAGGCACCTGTATCTACTTCAAAATCTAGGTCTACCCCACTCACAGACATTGTTACTCTGATGGGTGGTGACCTTTCTCTCCTCTTGACTTGAGAGATATCAGCCACCATCTTGATGTAGTCTTCGGCATCTTCACTCTCTGAAGTAGTTTCTTCCTCTAGGTATCGAACGTTCTTTCTTGAGTGCTTGGGCCTCCATGCCTCTGCCTGCTGTAGTCGATTTCTACACACTCGAGCAATGTGGCCTTTCTTTTTGCAAAAGTTGCAATATTTGTCTTTAAACCGACATGTAGTCGGTAAATGTCCCTCAGTACCACAGCGTGAACATTGTGTCAGTTTATTGGCTGTCTGAGTCTCTTGTCTCTCCCTGCCAATCTGAAATACTGGCTCTGTCTTGATAGGGACAGGCTTCATCTCCCTTAGGTTAGCGTCTGACGTCTCCACACTCTGGGAAATCTCTACTGCTCTCTGGTAAGTCAATGCTCGCTCTCCCAGGAGTCTTTTCTGTGTTGCCTCATTGTTGATTCCGCCGACTATTCGGTCTCTCAACGCTGCATTCAATGATGCTCCAAAGTTGCAATATTCTGTCAGCTTCCTCAACTCAGCTATGAACGCTGACACTGACTCTCCTGGTTGTCTTGATCTGCCATAGAATCTGAACCTTTGGATCACTTCTGATGGCGGTGGACTGAAGTGACTCGTCAGTACTGCCGTCAACTCCTCGAACGTCTTAGTGGAAGGTTTGTCTGGTGAGAGAAGGCTTCGCAGGATGTTGTAGGTACGCTTTCCCACCACGGACAAAAACACAGATCGTCTCTTCTCGGCCATACCCTCTCCTACCATCTCATTTGCTACGAACATCTCTTCCATTCTTTCTGCATACTGCGGCCAATCGTCTGCCTCAGGCTCGAAAGCCTCTATGTGCCCCATCAGCGTAGTTGCCATGATCCGTTAGTCCTCGTCGCCACTGTCGTGTATTGACTTAGTTAGTTCAAGCACGATAAGTAATAACAATCATTCAGAATTACTTGCACAAAGAGACTTATATTAATGACAAAACTCAAGTATAAATACAGCAACACAGGAAGTAAATGATGACGTCACAATACATAAATTATACAATAAGAACAAATACTCAGTACACTACAACCTTTGACCGCACAAGGTAAATCAAAGTATTTTTTATATCTGTGCCAGCTAGCTAGCTCGATTGCAGCATAGTAAAACTAGTTCTCAGCAGCAGTATGGCTTGTACTAGCAGTGTCAAAGGCAAAGGCAAACCATCCAACAGTTGCAACTCCAAGAAGATGAAACCTAGGTACAATAATCTGTCTTCCTGAGTCTCTGGTACTTCTTAACAATGCGCCCAGCACTCAACTTCATGCTCGAAGGGGTTGTCTTGGACCTGGCTGGACTAGGACTGGTCATGACACTTCTCTAAAATAATACTGCACTGTTACAGTGCAACAACCAAAGAGAGTAGATTTTTTTTTTGGTACACATTTTTTACATTTTGTGGCATATCTTCTAAAGTAAAAGTGATATGATCTATTTGAGTGCAGGTACTGAAAGTTCAACTATTGGCGCTTCCATTGGACCACCACCTGTTACATCACATGACATCATCAGTATAAAATGGCTGTCTGAAGATGTGTACTTCCGAAAATATGTTAGGAATAGAAGTAGCTTATTTGTTTGAGTTAAGATCTGAAATTTGTTGTGCATGTACCTGAATATATTGCTCATCTTTTGAGCTTCAACGGAAGTCTGGGCTACTAGTAAGTTCTGAGAAATACTGCATTTTGTTGTTTTTTGGTGGCAAATATGTTAGGAATACAACTTTCGATTTTATATTAGTTAAGGTCTGATTTTTGAGCAGCATGTACTACAATAGTGTACTTTTCATCTGTACTAACTTACAGGAGTTAGGCTAGCCCAGGGGCGGATCCAGGATTTAGGGAAGGGGGGTTCTTACTTCTTGGCCGCGCGAAGCGTGGACAAGAAGAAGTGTCACTCGGCGTGTAGCGCCGAAATTTTTGGCTGACCACGCCCCCTTTTACATGCCACGCCCATTAATTAACCACATTCCCTTCAACAAAAACATTATACAAAAACATAAATTATATAATATCTGAAAGAACACAAGGCAAAGCCATTCTCATGCTCTGGGATAGTGATTGCACTTTCTTCTCTTTTAGGAGAGCTCCATTGGCTGATCCTCAGCGGAAGATCTCGTTGCTTGCTTCGATGAACATGGAGGGGTGATGGAGGTGGCTGGTGGTTCCAGTGGAGAGATAGTTGTGACTGGAGGAGAGATGGTTGTGACTCGAGGAGAGACAGTGGTGGCTGGAGGAGAGACGTTGATGACTGGAGAAGAGACGGTGGTGGCTGGTGGTTCTCTTGAAGAGGAGACTGGCTGTAGATCATCTAGATTATTATATTAGTCAATATAATTATTATAGCAATTATAATTAATCTATACAGTGTCTATCATTCAGTATGCAGTGCCATGAACTTTCCCTTACCTGAAACTTTAACCAGGAGTCAATGGAGGGTTGCAATCTAGACCTTTTGTTAGGATTCATGGCCAGGCTCAATTATCACTGTGACCATGGCTGGATGAGTCAATATAGCCAGCCCCACCCTCATATTATGCAGAGAGTACCAGCCCCACCCTCACATTATGCAGAGAGAACTTTGTACCCTATTGTCATGACAGTAAGCTAGCTAGCCAGGTGTAATATAAAGTATCAACTTAGTGGAAGGGTAGTTCGTACGAACCCAACGAACTACCTCTGGATCCGCCCCTGCAGCCTCTTCTTTGCTAGAGCGGCCCATCTTGTCAAAAACAGTGCTTTTTATGACTTTTGGGGCGATTTGGCTACGTAGTAAGCTCAATTGCCACGCCCCTGTGACACAGAATGACCAGCACCAACTGTGTATTTGCAGGTAGACATCACATAACCTTTGGATGTAGCAAATAACAACAAGATGATTTGTGATGTCACAAATCAATGAATATCATTGCATACGTCAGCAAAAGTAGCAAAACGGAGCAAAATCACCGTTTTTGACAAGAAGGGCCGCTCTAGCAAAGAAGATACTTGTTTAGCTCCTGTAAGTTAGTGCAAATGAATTTTACACTATTGTAGTACATCCTTCTCAAAAATCAGACCTTAACTAGCATAAAATCGAAAGTTGTATTCCTAACATATTTGCCACCAAAAAACAACAAAATGCAGTATTTCTCAGAACTTACTAGTAGCCCAGACTTCCGTTGAAGCTCAAAAGATGAGCAATATACTCAGGTACATACACAACAAATTTCAGATCTTAACTCAAACAAATAAGCTACTTCTATTCCTAACATATTTTTGGAGGTACACATCTTCAGACAGCCATTTCATAGTGATAATGTCATATGATGTAACAGGTGGTGGTCCAATGGAAGCGCCAATAGTTGAACTTTCAGTACCTGCACTCAAATAGATCATATCACTTTTACTTCAGAAGATATGCCACAAAATGTGAAAAATCAAAAAAATCAAAAAAATCTACTCTCTTTGGTTGTTGCACTGTAGCTAGCTAGCTAGGCAGCTCTGATGTACACGCCCATAATTATAACTCCGTAAACAACACCGCCCACTTGTTCACGTCCGTATACTAGATTCTATTTTTAGCATATCCGGTCTCTGATACGAAGTCGGATGAGTACGTAGGATACATAGTGAGTTGCATGCCCTCTTCTCTGTATACGCCCTTGGTTCACCGAAGTTGATGAGGATCATCACGTGATTGATCTAGTGAGTGGGTTGGCTCCACCCAACTACTTTTTAATTATACACACACAAATATACAAGGAATGACATCAGTATAAACAAAGGAGGCTCAGCTTGGCTTGCAGAGATCTAGATAGAGTAATTACTTTATCTCTGGTTCTTGGTACATGGTCTAATAAGTTAAATCTACAGTTGATGTTGCTGACTGAAGCTCAGGAGCACTGTCCATTGAGGTGAGCAAGAGGTTAGAAGGGGTTACCCTATCAAAATGGCATTCCAAAGTATGAATAAGCTCTATGTGGTAGCCCTTTGGTGGTGAAAGCTGAAGGATCTTATTAAGTACTAAGTCTGAACATTTTTCTTGTTGATGAAAGTGCTCGTTTGGTCGATAGCAAATCCAATGGTAACGTTGGCTGTCTGGTTGCTTACAGAAAATGTAGATTTCTGTCTTCAACAAGTTAGCTGCTGCATAGATTTCAACTTGCGTACCCCAATATATCCAATAGCTTCCATTTTCTTGCAGTGAGCCTCAAGGGTACCATCAAATACATATCTTTTAAATAAATGGCTGCTTTCTCGTGTGTGTCGGTTTGTCGGACTGTATGGTGAAATTTTTCATGGCCCAAGATCTCTTTGGAAAGTGCTCTAAACAGACAATTTCCATCAGCTTGAATGTAGTCAATTCTCCGTTGTTTTCCCAGCATATTCTGAAATAGTTTATATCCTTCTGTGTTCGGTGCAGGATTAATAATGTATCTTGTTTCGTGTATATGATCTGCTGTCTTTTCGCTTCCCAACAGAGACAGTGAAAGCTGGCGTCTGTAACTCCGTACCATTACCTCATGTGTTGAGTAAAGCCCACCTGAACTTGGAACATATTGCGGAGGGACAGGAATATCTGCATTGGGTAGCTTCACAAATCCCGGGCAAGACCTGAAATAACCCTATTGAAGGTATATATAAAATAATAAGAGTGCGACATCAGAATTAGTGCTATACGTACATCACAAAATTCCTTTTCTGATACTTTCCCCTTTTCTTGCACTTCAAGTTGTGGTGTTGAAGCTGCACCTGTATAAATAATTATTGTCTCCATGCGATTACAAATGTGGTATATGATTATATGGTAACCCCCTTACCACTAAAATGGTGTAGTCTTGAAATAACATTTGCCACATCAGCTTCTGCTTTTGCAGTACGAATGCACTTGCGTTTGATGCAGCACTGTTTCTTAATTCCTGGTCCACCATTCTTAGGCTTGTCCAAACAAAACTTACATTGATTGCAGTCTGTATACTAATGCATCCTGGACACTGTTCACACCGTCTTTGCCTCTTCCGACCTGCCATATAAAGTGTAAAGTTGTGTGGTGTAAAGTAGTCAGGTGTACTTTTTGAGTCACTATGAATGGTTTGTGTTTTACTGGATAGTTGTTCTGGCACTTGCTTTGTCTTTACCCTCTGCATGAACTCATTTCGTGACTCTGACACTTCTTGTGCAATCTTAAAGTATATGACACACATATATAATTATGGCCTTGTAAAATAATTATAATAGTCCTCACCTTTTTATACCTTAGTGCTTTGTTCCCTACACGGCTTTTAAAATGCCAGTCCTTTTTTTGTGGTGGATCTTTGAATGCACGGATAGAGAGGAATATTTAAGGGATTTTTGGTGCACTTTTGTGATATCTTCTTTGCTGAATGGGTAACAAGGGCAGGTCTTAAAAGTAAGCCTCCTTCATGTGGCAACATTCCTCTGAACCTAGCCTCCACATCTTTAAGCATTTGATCAAGGTGCCGTAACTTTGTGCTGTCAGTGCAGCTGTATGACAGAGACTCTACCACTTTTAGTGTAGTGAGAACTTGTTGTCGTGTTTTTTGAGTAGAAACAGAACGCTATATGTATAACATAAGCTTGAAGTATATACCGTATATGCTTGATCAGGAGCCGCGGCTACTAAATGTTTCATTTTGCTGGAAGAGGAGGCTACAATTCAAGAGGGGCCACTGTTCAAGAGCGGCGTTTATTAGCTCCAGATAATTTAGTTTGTTATCAAAAGTTGTTTTCACCTGCATAAACTTGAACTCTGCCATGAGAAAGTCTTTGTGAAGCACTAACAAGCTGCTACTCATAGCTACGTACATGTAGCTATATAGCTAATAATTTTTTTGGCTGCCACGTGCAGAAATGCTTGAGTCAAAGTTCACTGAGGCTACTATTTGAGAGCGGCTACTAAATGTTTCATTTTGCTAGCAAGGGAGGCTATACTATTTGAGTGCGACCTTTATACAAGAGCGGCCTCTGATCGAGCATATACGGTATACATATACATGATTTGTAGTTAAATCAAAATACTCACCTCATGTCGGGGAATGTCATCTGTAATCGTTTTTTCTTCTTCACTCAGATAAGCAGATGCAATGCTAACTGGAGCGTCACTATTGGATAGAGGAGTGAGTATAGCTGAGTCAGCAGTAATATATTCATTCTTAAGGTAGTCCTTTGGTAAGCTCCGATCCATCCTCAGTTTCAAACACTGCAAAAAAGTGTTTGCAAGGTATGTGCCAGCGTGTCCAATCTTTGCAAGAGCACTGTGGCATGTTTTCGTCGTTTATGAACTCAAGTGTATCTTGCTTTCCCGAGGTAGTCTTAACTGTGAATTGACCTTTCGTACCATTTTGTTCAATTGACGCTTTAGGGAATTTTTCAGCTTTTCTGATTCGGGTCAAACAGTGCAGAATTATTGACCTAGGCCGGCCTCAGGAACAAACTCGTTGTATGATCTGCACGAATCTGACATAGCAAAGTTGTCTTTCTAATACTTCTGTAGCATGCTGGGTAAAAACTCTTTTATGATGTTACTAGATGCGATAGCATTGTATTTTTTCCCTTTGGTAAATAGTTGTATTTCAATGTTTTGTTCATTGCTTCAACCCCATTGTTGGTGTTTACAGCGGCATGGTAACAATCATTCCTATAAACTCTGGCCCATAGCTGTAATGGGATCAAAAGTACAGTCACATTGTTGATGTGTACAAGCTAGGTGTTTAATTACTTAATGTTATGCAATATTTACTAGGTTCATAGTTTAATGAGTTTGTGGTGAATGTGTTGTTTTGTTCAATTTTCTTTGTTGTGCGCAGGGCCCCTTGCTCTGGCCCTGCCCCCTTTGTTTTGTATTTGCCATCACCCACTATCTTTCTCAGTTGTTGTTGTTTTTTGTCTAAACTCACTAAGAATTGTTGCAAAGGGTCAAGTCAACTTGTACTCTAGGATAAGTAGGAGCCTGTCTCCCAACCATAGCTAACTCTCAAACTAAACTAGCCTGTCTAGTTCTTAGTCTAGATACAAGAAAGAGCTCAACATTAATTGGTCCTTCGAACCGGATATACGACTCCGAACTCATTGGCATCCACGGCTCTCTCTTGTAGCCCTCTCTCACTCATACAGTCCACACTCGATCGTATACGTCTGCACAAGAGTGCACGAACTCTGTACAAAGGTGCACGACCCATCGTATCGCACGACCTGCACAACGGTGCACAACTCGACGGCTGCACAAGAGTGCATGTAAGTCTGCACAAAGGTGCAAAAATTGTTGCCCTGCACAAAGGTGCAAAATTGTTGCCCTGCACAAAGGTGCACGAACGAAACCAAAACATTTAGTATACTTCATTCTTATCTCTTATGATGTCTGAGCTCACTACTCTCAAAAGAAGGAGAGGCTCAGTAAAGGCCAGCATCACAAGGTTGACTTCCAAGCTAACAGAGCTCGAAGGCATGGACTTTGATCAATCTGTCTCAAGCCAAGCGCAACAGTTACTTAAGAGATTGGAATCACTTGATACTAGCTTCAAGACGCATAACATGGCAATTCTTGACGCTATAGAAGAAAGCCAAGTCGAAGCTGAACAAGAGACACTTGATGAACATGACGACGATGTCATGAATATCTCACTCAGACTACAAGCCCTAACTACTCTTAACACTGACACTGTCGAGGCTAGACCTCTCCCTGATCGTACTCTCATTGGTCGCCGTCTGGCGCAGTTGCAAGCGAGACTCTTGTCAGTCACAGAAGAAGCAAATACACTCTCTGGAGATCCTGCAGAAGTTCACTTAGCCCACACCTACCAAGAAATACTTGCAGACCTCAAGGCAGAACTCGCAGACATCAGGAAGGAAGCAGTAGTCATTGCCGCCGATTCATCTGATGATCTCAGCACGGCTGTTTGTAATCAAGACAAGGACATTTTCAATCTATCAGTAAAGATCAAAAAAATCCTTTACAATCCTGGATACACTTTGGAATCGCTCACCACCACGACACCTGAACCGCATGGAGTTAGACTCCCAAGAATTGACATTGCTTCATTCGACGGCGACCTGCTCAATTGGCAAACTTTCTGGGAGCAGTTTAACATTTCTGTCCACAGTCGCAAGAATGTTGCTAATGCGGAAAAGTTGGCTTATCTCCGACACTCTCTGAAGGACGGCCAAGCCAAATCAGTGATTGAAGGACTCTCTCAATCTGGTGATCAATACGCGGAGGCTATTGAATCTCTCAAGGCACGGTACGACAGGCCACGTTTAATTCACCAAGCTCATGCTCGGAAAATCTACGAAGCTCCAAACCTAAAGGATGGCAGTGGCAAAGAGATCAGACGCCTGCATGACTCTGTACAACAGCACTTGCGTGCTCTCAAGGCAATGGGTGAAGAACCTTCTGGAGCATTTATAACTTCTATACTGGAACTGAAACTGGACCAAGCCACGATGTTTGAATGGCAAAGGGCCAGTCAGGACTCTACCAGTGTTCCACACTATCAAAAACTACTTGAGTTTCTTGATCTTAGAGCACAAGCCTCAGAGACGTGTTCGCTTACTCAAGAAAGGCGTAGCGGACGATTTGAGCACAAGAAACCCTACACCAATCCTCACAAGATTTCAGCTCACACTGGAAACGTTTTTGAATCAGCCGGAAACTGCGTCACTTGTAAAGTCGAGAAGCACCCACTGTATGCCTGCCCGAAGTTCAAGAGCTTACCCCACGACAAGATGTTGTCAACTGTTCGCTCTAACAATCTATGCCTAAACTGTTTTAGGCCCGGACACATGGCCAGGAATTGCTCAAGTCTCCATCGTTGTAAACAATGCCAAAAACCCCATCATACCTTATTACACATTGAAACCAAGGTATCTGGTCAAACTCCTTCTGCAACTCCAGAAACTCCAGAAAACGAACACTCATGCACTGCCAGCATCGTTTCGACCAATGCGCAGACAGGTACAAGTTCAAGGACTCTCATGATGACCTGTCAAGTACTAATTCATGCCCCCGATGGCTCTCAAATCAAGGCTCGTGGTCTACTCGATTCAGGTTCAACAACCTCGTTTGTATCTCAACGATTGGTACAGTCACTTGGGCTACCAAAGTCGTCGAAGAATCTTCAAATCACTGGAATAGCTGGAATCTCTCACAACTCACCGTTGCATTCAATTTCCACATTCCACGTCTCGCCAACGTTTTCACCCGATGAAAGAATACCAGTCACTGCGGTTGTTGTCCCGAGGGTCACTTGTGATATGCCTGCACAGCCTGTGGGTTTCAATTCAAAATGGAATCATTTATCTGGCCTAGAGCTCTCTGACTCGGAATTTGGATGTCCTGGAAGGATCGACATTTTGTTTGGCGTCGATGTCTGTGCATATTCACTATTGCAAGGCCGGCGGCAGGGACCAGCTGACTCGCCAGTAGCATTCGAGACCATCTTCGGCTGGGTGCTTGCTGGCAAAACAGACAAGCTACAAGTCCTCCACAGTCAAGTATCAACCCATCACGTCACTGTCACTTCTGGAGATGACATTTTGAGACAATTCTGGGAAATCGAAGAGAGTCCCAAGGCTGCATCCAATCTATCCCCTCAGGAGCGTACAGTCATACGTCATTTTAATGAGACTCACACTTTAAATAAAGATGGTAGATTTGTTGTGCCTCTCCCCAAGAACCCTGACTCCAAACCCCTTGGAGAATCCAGAATGCAAGCTGTGCGAAGATTCCTTTCTCTTGAACGATCCCTCCGTGCCAAGAACCAATTCAAAGATTTTGCCACAGTCATGGAGGAATACATGAAATTAGGACACGCTGAAGTGGTACCAGACACAGACAGTCGAAAATCAAGCAATTGTGTGTTCTATCTACCAATGCATGCTGTGCACAAAGAACATAGCACCACTACAAAGATTAGGGCCGTTTTTGATGCATCCGCCAAATCTAGTACTGGAGTCTCCCTAAATGATACTTTGTTGGTTGGACCAACTGTACATCCACCGTTGATTGATGTATTACTACAATTTCGCTTCCATAGAATTGCTCTCACGGCCGATGTGAGCAAAATGTACAGAGCGGTCGAGCTAACACAATCTGATCGTGATCTCCACCGATTTGTATGGCGAAGCACACCCACCGACAATTTGACAGACTACAGAATGACAAGAGTCACGTTTGGTGTGTCTGCTTCATCCTTTGCTGCCAACATGTCCGTTAAGCAGAACACTCTCAACCATGCTACAGAATACCCCCAGGCCGCAAGAATTGTTGAAACGTCTTTCTATGTAGACGACTGCCTCTCGGGAGCTGACTCTGCTGAGGAAGCAATTATTCTTCAGCGGCAACTACACAATCTGTTTACCAAGGGAGGATTTCTTCTCAGAAAGTGGGACTCAAATGATGCAACGGTATTGGACAGTATATCTTCTGAGCTCAGGGATAGTCAATCATCACACTTGCTTCCCACTGACGACGAGTACAAGAAGACCCTTGGTATCGAGTGGAATGCAAGTAAAGATCACTTTCGACTAACTGTGGCCGATCAACCTCCAATTGAGACTCTAACCAAACGGGGTCTAGCCTCTGATGTTGCTAAGACATATGACGTGCTCGGGTGGTTTTCTCCTGCTACCATCAAGATGAAGATCTTACTCCAGAAGTTGTGGGAAGAAGGACTCGAATGGGATGATCCAGTTCCTTCAAGTATCAAGGATGTATGGTGCAAGTGGAGATCTGAACTTTCCCACAAGTATATCCCTCGCTGCTACTTTGACGTAGCCTCTCACATCTCATCGATCCAACTTCACGGGTTCTCCGATGCCTCAGAATCCGCATATTCTGCTGTTGTGTACCTGCGTCTAACGAACACATCAAATTCCAATCAAATCTCACTAGTCATGTCTAAAACCAAAGTGGCACCAATCAAGCGTCTGTCGATTCCACGGCTTGAATTGTGTGGTGCACACTTACTCTCTCAATTGCTGAGTCATGTGAAGAAGGTGTTTGACATTCCCCTTTTCAGCATACATGCCTGGACAGATAGCACGGTGGTACTAAATTGGCTGGATGGAAGCCCAAAGCGTTTCAAAACATACGTGGGAAACCGAATCTCTGCAATTCTTGACCTGATTCCGCCAGACAAGTGGAGACATGTGAGTGGACTAGAGAATCCAGCCGACTGTGCCTCTAGAGGTCTCTATCCCACTGAGTTACTAGACTACGAGCTCTGGTGGAATGGTCCTGACTGGTTGAAGAAATCTTCCACCGAATGGCCTAAGAAAAATATGATCAAGCCCAATACCCCAGCTGACGAAGAAAAGGAGATTTCATTGCTGGTAGTGGCAGAGTCTGACCACTTGCCAGTAATCCCTTTGGAACGATTCTCAAATTTTAACCAATTCAAACGTGTCACTTGCTGGATCAATCGTCTTGTGTACAATTCCAAAAGGAAAAGGAAAGACAGGATCCTGTCTAGCTGTTTGACCACCCTTGAACTCCAGCAAGCGGAGAATTACTGGTACAAATTCGTTCAATTGATTCACTTCAAATCCGAGATTGAAAACCTGAGCAGCAACCATCCACTGCCCAACTCAAGCTCACTCATCTCTCGAAACCCATTCCTTGATGATAACAAGTTGCTTCGAGTCGGAGGCAGACAGCAACTATCTCAATCGTCTTATGAATCCAAGCACCCTCTGATTCTGCATGGAAGTCACAAGCTGACTCGTGTGATCATATTCACAGAGCATATTCGATTGTTGCACGCTGGTCCAACACTGCTTGCCAGCTCTCTGAACAGACGGTATCATATAATTGGTGGATACAAGGTCATTCGCTCTGTCACAAGGAAATGTGTCACTTGTCGAAAGTATTCAGCCAAGCCCCTACCACAGATGTTGGGACAGCTGCCACCGGAAAGAATCACTCCTGGATCTGTTTTCGACAAAGTAGGCATCGACTATGCCGGTCCAGTGCTGATCAAGTATGGTTATGTCCGGAAACCAACTATCGTAAAGGCATACATTTGTGTTTTTGTATCGCTATCGGTAAAGGCAGTTCACTTGGAATTGGTGACCGATCTGACAACGGACGCGTTCATCGCTTGCCTAAGAAGGTTCATCGCTAGACGTGGTCTACCTACACTCATTTAGAGCGACAATGGCACCAACTTTATTGGCGCATCTAGGCAGCTATCAGATGTCTACAAATTCCTTGAAACGCAAGCGAATCACCAAACCATCAGTGGTCATCTTGCTAGTCAAAATATAGAATGGCGGTTCATACCGCAACGTGCTCCACACTTTGGAGGTTTATGGGAAGCTGCAGTAAAGAGTGTCAAGACTCACCTGCGCAAGATCTTAGGCGAAGTCAAGATGACGTATGAGGAAATGTCCACAGTCCTGTGCCAGATTGAATCTACCCTCAATAGTCGACCGCTGACACCCCTGCACAACGATGATGATGGCATTGAGGCTCTCACCCCGGGACACTTCCTCATCAATAGACCACTCAAGGCACTACCTGATGTCTCATCTATAGCTCCTCGTCCACTCTCACTCTTGAAGCGATGGCAATGTTGTCAATCATTGGTACAGCATTTTTGGAAGAGATTCTCGACAGAATACCTTTCTCATATAGGAAAGTTCTACAAATGGCAACACCCAACAAGAAACATTCGCATTGGTGACCTTGTGGTCTTTAAAGAGGATGCTCCCATACGCAATCGATGGCCATTGGCTAAAGTATTGAACGTTCATCCAGGCAAGGATGGTTTAGTGCGAGTGGCTCAGATCAAGACGGCCGATGGAACCTACACTCGTCCCATTACCAAGCTCGCGGTAATACTACCGATTGACGAACAATAAGTAACTGTTGAACAATGGCAATGTACCTAAGACCATCCGGTCTTGGCCGGCGGTATGTTGATGTGTACAAGCTAGGTGTTTAATTACTTAATGTTATGCAATATTTACTAGGTTCATAGTTTAATGAGTTTGTGGTGAATGTGTTGTTTTGTTCAATTTTCTTTGTTGTGCGCAGGGCCCCTTGCTCTGGCCCTGCCCCCTTTGTTTTGTATTTGCCATCACCCACTATCTTTCTCAGTTGTTGTTGTTTTTTGTCTAAACTCACTAAGAATTGTTGCAAAGGGTCAAGTCAACTTGTACTCTAGGATAAGTAGGAGCCTGTCTCCCAACCATAGCTAACTCTCAAACTAAACTAGCCTGTGTAGTTCTTAGTCTAGATACAAGAAAGAGCTCAACACACATAATAATAATCATAATTATATGTACAACCGTATATGTACAACCGTTTTTATTTTCTCGTACCACTCAGGATAATTATACGCAATAATTATTATGTGACAGACGTGCATGCACACTGCAGTATTAATTGTGAAGTAATAAAGGTGTATACAGTCACTTACAATATTATAGTGGAACCCCTCTATAACGGACACCTTTGGGGAACAATGTTTTGGCCTTTATACAGAGGTGGCCTTTGTTGAGAGGTTGTTTTGTACACAAACTGTTCATTTGGGACCTGGGTGCCTGGCCGTTATAATTATAGCAACTGGCCTTTATTCAGAGGTGGTTGTTAAAGGAGGTTCCACTGTAGACGATGCTTACCTTTGGGATACTTAACCATTTTGTATTGAGCCAATCCCTTACACACTCATGGTGTTTCCAGATGTTGGATTGTTTAAGGTCATCTACCGCTTTTTGATAGTAGAATTCTGAGGGTAACCCTGACACGTTTTCAGTTGGTGGAGCATTAGCACATTCCCTTAACATAGATAGAAGACATTCCTTTTCATCATTACTGAGACCATGTTTGTGATTATTTGTCCACCTCTCCCATGCTTGTTCGCGATGAAAATCACATAAATATATTAATTTTGTACACCTGGAAAGGTCTGTTTAAGAGCCAGAAGTTCAGCCTCCGAATAATCGGTCATGAAAAATTTGGGGTTCCACTTAGGATTCCATTTACGTAACAGTTGTAAGGCCTCAGATACATGTTGAGCCGTTTCAGACTGGTTAATAAACTCACCAACCACACTGTACCCTACATTCGTTTTGACACAGATAAAAAATAAGGCCAAGTCGTAACGTGTGCATGGTTTTATACGTTGCATCTATGAGACTTATAATTATTGTTCCCATAACGTTCCAGTAACTTTTTTTGCCATTGTGTTTGGTGTACAACATACAGGAAACTTTGAGAGCATTGCTTGTGAGATCCTAAAACCTCACACCAGTCATCACATCACCTCCAGAGTTTCCTTGAAACCCTTTGGTTAATGTGTCTTCCTTTTTCTTTTCCTCTTTAGGTACTTCTTCTGATGATTGATGGTGCGTTTCAGAATCTTCAGACGAGATATAAGGGCGAAAGAAAAAGGTGCTTTCCCTGTCATGTTCTTCCCATTCTTTAATTTTGAGTCTCAAGTTTTCTTGATCCAATTTTGAGAGCTCTAGTGCTCTCTTTGCTCGATACACATGATTTTTCATATCAACATTGTTAGGATAAAATGCTCTGTCATGGGCTTGTGGTTTGAATCCAAGCTCTCTACTAATTTGGTTGTCTGAGTAGTACTTCAAGAGCTTTTTTACCTCGTGTACATCAGTAATATTAGCTGACACTATAGCTCTGAAATTTTTGATAGTAGCAAGGGGTGTACTTTCTGTGCAAATGCAATATCTGCTCCAATCGGGTGGCTGTTGTGTGCTTCATTCGTAGGAAGCGATACGAAGTATTTTGTTTGTTTTTTCGGGGTACCTGTAGCCAATTCATTCCTCAGCTCTCCCAATTTACCTTCACGTAGTAGCCGTAACTTCCATGGACTAGCACTGCTCAAAAAACACAAGAAAAGGAAAATAAGGTAATAATACAATATATACGTGTATATTTAATAGTTTGAATGTGTGCACAACACCCAATTTTTCTTGTGCCTTGTAGTCGTAGCCGAGCATGTTTGCACTCTTTCTTTCGAAAGTAGTGTTGACCATATTGGCAATCTAATATATATGTTGTGTATTTGTCAACAGAAAAAGGCGTATCTTTAAAGTTGACTGCATTTTTCTTCTCCCAGAAAATCTTCGCCGCCTGACTGCTACAAGCAGGGACCTCCTGCAGAGTGAAAGACTCTTACATTAATTATACTACTCTGTTTATTGTCTCAAGTTTATTTATTGTATTATTACCTTATTTTCCTTTTCTTGTGTTTTTTGAGCAGTGCTAGTGCTTGCGCGCGCACGACCGTCGAATACCAAATGTTGATACTGTGCATGCTTGGTGCTGCTGTCTCACCAAGTCCAAGACTGTGTCATCAACGTAACCTTCATAGTATAGGCCAACTCTCCTCAGGTTGTGTTCTCCAACCCACTGTGGTGCTGCATCCATAGCTAGCTAGCATGCAGTAATGATAGATCTACACGTACACACGTGTACCATGACCATTTATTAATTTACCGCCCGCGGCGACGTGGACCAAAAGTGTCTGGTAAAGGTATGTGTTTCCATAGATAAACGAACAGAAAGGGATTGGAAACGCCTATCTGGCCCACGTAATAGAGGCTAGTTACGGTCACATGACAGGAAGCTCTAAAATTAACTCTTCTTCCACTGCAAGCCCATAGCAACGACCCGTAGGAACAGCATCTAGAATCTGTAAAATTATGTTGGACTGTTTATAGACTGTAATAGAGGTTCAACTCTGGTGGAGCATGCTACTGTTTACATCCCTGAAGAAGAAGATGCATCTGCTGAACTTATGATGAGAGGATCTGTTGTTGTGTTGTGTCCAACTTGTTAGATCTAATAATCGTCCAACTTGTTAGATCTAGTTACACTAGTACAATTTTGCTCGGAAGCAAGAAGTAAAGCGTATTAAACGTAGAGAGACACTGCAACATCAGACATAATTTTTAATTGTTTAGTAAAATTAATTTTATAATAAATAAATCGATTATAAATTATTATTGTTGTATAATACATTGTTGTAACATTGTACAACAATTTCTTCCTGGGTCTCTGGGAGAAGCTTGTCATTGATAACTCCTCTGAATCACAAAATTAACACAATACGTACTAACATGACATAGTTATAATCATTACAAAGTATATACACACAGCGTCAAAAATGTATGTAATGAAAGGTACACATGGCTCATATCCAGGTATTAAAGCAATACCAAAAATAAATGTCATATTCCTATTCTACTATGCATAAACAATTAGAAAACACATTAAACGCTACTCACGCTAACTTAGAAGTCACTGTGGAGGAACGGTAACATGATAGAGAAAATTTACTACAAGTAGTTACCAATTATTATTTTTATAATAGAATGCCAGCATTGATGGTTCTATTGAATATGAGCTTTCATATAATACAGCATTCAGTAAGTAATAGACTTGCAAAAGTGAGATATAGGAACAAAACCTTAAAATGTAGCTGTTTTGAGCACAAATCCTAGCCTCCTTCGCAGCCTCTCCTTTTTCTGTTCTTTGTCACAGAAGAGAAAATTGGAGGAACAAAGAAAGAAAGAAGGAAGTAACTAAGAAAAAGGAGAGCCTGCCTTGCTAAGTCGTGTGATCCCCTACTGACGTAGACAAATTTTAACGAGCGTGGGCGAGAGAAAACCTCAATAACTGTCCTCCCACACAGTACTAGTACTTGGAGCGCATTTACCAGGAACATAATCTGTTATGAACAGTACAGTACAGTGCAGTAGAGTCAGCCTTTGTGAGACCTTTAGTCAGTAGAGGAAGTATGAAAGACTAGAGTAGAGTAGACTATACTGCTGTAATAATTATATCTACTAATCAAGTGGGTCTGTTCTGAACTCAGGAAAAAAAACTGAGCTAAATTTAGATATTAAATAGTCTCTTTAGTCTTTACTAGGTAAGCCCTTGTCTACGATGTCTCCACGCTTGATTCTGGCTTACTATCTACGATGCTAACAGCTTTTATTTAGAGTTTGTAATGCGTAGGCATGCTGCTCTGTCAGGCTCCGCCCAGCTAGTGATTGCCCACGTTCATTTTCACTCGTCTACCACTCGTCTACCGTCACACGACTTAGCAAGGCAGGCTCTCCTTTTTCTTAGTCTCTTCCTTCTTTCTTTCTTTGTTCCTCCAATTCGTCCCGTATTTTATCTTATTGAACTACAGTGACAAAGAACAGAAAAAGGAGAGGCTGCGAAGGAGGCTACACAAATCCAAGCACAACTGCCAGTGAGCGTACTAGTTGGGCGGAGCCCGACCGTCCCTGACGGGAGGGACGGTCGGGCTCCGCCCAACTATGAGCGTACTGGAGCATCAGTTGGAGCTATCAGGGAAACCATGCAGATGCTAGAAGTTCAGTGCATACCTGGATTTCCCCCTGTAGAAATCGGCTGAAGAGAAAAGTGGGCAGAGCTCAACCAAAGATATAGGAAGGGAAGGATTGGCAACGGTAGAAAATTTGAAGCTATCCGTGACACGCTTACGTCATTGGAATGCATCACTTTGCCTCTACTTTTGTTGCCTCCAAACTATGGCAATAAAAATAACAGAGAGAACAAGTCCTATTAATTCTGAAAGAAGTCATTAATGACAGATGCAAGTTGACATCCCAAGAATCTGCCTCAAGTTAAATACTGAGAGGGATTCTCAAAGTCAACAAGAAAGAGAGAAGCTCAGAAACAACACTTTAATACTTAGACAATACTGCTTGTGTTCATGTCCATTCTCACATTTGATATAAGCTCTGGGCTTGTATGCACAAAAACTAGATAACATAGATAGACTGATAGTACTGTAGCCATTATCAATATTCTCTGTAACATGTTCTGTACGACATTTTACCAAATTATAATAAATTATCAACATTTCACAAGTCATATAAACTGCTAAGCTGCATAATGAACTGCTACTGCTGCTACTGCATGAGGTAGAGCTGGTGCTATACAACTGTACAGGTCTTTTGCATGTAACAAAGTCTTTCATTTCGTTTTTTAATATGTAGCCCAAAATAGTCAATCAACTCTTCCTTCTTCAGCTTCATAAATTTCTTCCAGCATACTGATAGTACGATGAAGATCTAATAGTATGACTGTGTATGTGGGGGGGGGGGGCATATGAATGAGTTAGTAAAACACTGTGGCACTGACCTGGAGCTTTCTATCCCAGTTCTGTATAAGCCGATAATCAGGCCTTACACCTCCAGTCATATTTTCTGCAACTGACTAAAATTTAAAGCACAAAACCTGTACCAGTTGATGGACCTGACATTGATAAACACTCTCATGAAGTCAGTATAATTTTAAAAGCATGTGTGTTTCTTAAAAAGGGAGCATAAAACGTCAGATGAAATAAGCCATACTTAACACTACAACACATTCTAAATGGTATGAATAGGCGATTTTTGCCTTTCAGTAGATCAACCTACATACATACAACCAGGAAAACTTGAAGAATAGTGAGTACTGTTTCTTAAAAAGGGATCAAACCTTGTAAAATTGTAGTTTTTCTGTAGTAAAAAGTCTTTGTTTTTTTAGTTTTACAAACTGGCATGATAATCTAACTCTAAATAAAGCACAACATCAGTGTAACACCATGAGAGGTCATGAGGCACTAAAGGAAGACCATAAACAGACTTTTCTGCTTTTCGCGGGCATTCTGGCAGGAAAACAGGCGAGTCACGGATGGTTTCATTACAAAACTGCAGAAACACATGTAAAATGATCACGTGAACCACTTCCGTTGCCAATCCTTCCCTCCTATATCTTTGCCTCAACCAGTGCATAGATTCTGGAGCGTAACAAGCCTATTCTGAGGGTGTGACGTCACACGTTGAGATTGTAATGAATCACGTGAGGCGTTTCCTGTTTGTTTATCCATAGATATAGTGTAGTAAGAGGGATTGGAAACGGACCGCGATTGTCGGCCAGTCCAGGCTGCGCAGGAAGTTAATTCACTCCACCGGAAGCTAATAATAGTTTCTTCACATCACCTTGGGATGGCAGCACAGATTGCAGAGCAGACAGACAGCACATGAGACCTTGATAAGAGCTAGAGCTAAAGAGCAGTGATGAGCATCAAAGGTATAAGTCCAAAGTACCAGTCTACATTTGTATAGCTAGCTTGCTTGTCCATTTTAATATTTGTCCCTTTTAATACAGAGAAACACTCTACTGAGATCGAGAGAAGCCACTAAGCCTCTGTTTGTGAAGACGAAGGATTCAAGATATTTAGCAGTGCCAGCATCATGTAACTGCACTGACTTTGAGCAACAAAGTTGTAGCTATGAATGGATGATTTACAAGGGAAATACAATTTAATAGCTATCACTTTAGCGTATTGTGTATTCACACTCTTATACTCTTAGTGTATATAGTTGATTCGATTCATAATTATAATTATGGTTGTTTGATCACACGTAAAAAAATAATTATGTGCATCAAATAGAAATGTAGTTAAACACTTCGAGAGGGTTCTAGCCGATTTGCTCACTCAGAAAGGCACTTGCATCAGGGAGGATGAACAGGTCTCCTACCATGTCAATGAATGATTTGACTGCAAAGGGGCGAGGGGAGTTTTAGGTTTACAATACACATTGTATATATACGTACCTGACTGTGAACTTCAGTCCTTGTGGCATCACTACAGCATCTTGTTGCAGCCAGTGCACTTAGCTCCTTACGGCTAGAAACCGATTTTTCCCAGTGTCCCAGTCGTCCAGGTATTCATTCTCCAACCCTATAGTATATATCACCCATGGGCAAGTAAACAAGACGGTAGTAACATAATAACGTATGACCAGTATATACATGTACATACGTCAATTTGTAATTATACATGTAGACTAAACATCACAGCTACTGCCAAAATAAGGCTTTGTTCAGTCAAATGAAGGTGTCTATTGCACAATATACAGCACTCACTATAATATTAAGGCATTTAGAAATACTCACGACAAATTATATGCCAAAGAGAGGTACAGAAAAGTGGACATAAATTTAGGTCAATTTGTCATTTTATCACCATGTTCTTAGTACTTAGCAGGGCCAACTCAACACCATTTCATTCCTTACCTAATTCTCTATCAACAACATCATCAATCTTTAATATTGCTTGTATAACAAAAAAGATATAGGTACAGAAAGTCATTCCAGTTTGAAAATGCCGCCAATTTCTGATATAGGACTGGTAAATAAGGTCCCAATAAATAATAAGTATCTACACGGTAAGAGAGGCTCTAATAAATACTGCTACTAGTTTTAGTGCTTTACCTTTGTCCTAGAACAGGAGAAAACCTTGTCTTTGTATCTCTGGACGGGCGTGATTTAGCGCTTATAGCTGCGTTACGCGCAGCCTGGATTGTCCACAAGGCCCTGATAAGCCCACGTGATCCCGTTTCCAATCCCTCTTACTACACTATCTATGGTTTATCTATGGTGTTTCTAATAAGAAAACACCCACGCTATTATAATATAATAAGAGCCAATAGGGATTTCATCGGTAAGCCTGAAGTACTAGCCTCCTTCGCAGGCCTTCCTTTTTCAGTTATAACTGTTGTTTGTCACAATGTTAACACCATACGGGAGGGAGCAAAGAAAAAAAAAGGAAGCCACTAAGAAAAAGGAAGGCCTGCCCCGCTAAGTCTTGTGATCTGCTACTGACATAGCCAAATTTAATTGAGCGTGGGCAAGAGTAAACCGCAATATCTGTCCTCCCACACACTGTGACACAGTACTTATCAGGAACTAGAGGCAAAGCAGTGTTACAAGATGAAGCCACTAAGAAAAAGCATAGATTGAAGAGTTAGAGGGATAGGAAACGGAGTGGTGCACGTGATGATTTTACATTGAATCTGCAGTGGAGCCTCGAAAATTATCCGCGCTACGCCCTATGAACGAGGCTATTAAGCACACTTTTGCCGGGTAACTCCCAAAGCTGTGTTTCCTCGAGACATCATCTCTTTCAGCAACTTAAAACACGCCTAGTCCATGAGCCACGTGTAGTACTTGCTAATGACTGACCACACCCAAAAAAAGAGACTTTCCAATAAAGTTATATGTTCCCAAGGCTGTTTTAGAGCTATTGGAACATATAACGTGTAAGCGTGTTGGTTATGACTACTACAATAGGTATAGACCTTGAAATATAAGTGAGTTGCACGGACTAAGCACAGTTACTTGTAGTTTATTATGCACTGAGTGTAGAAATAGATATTGTTGTGATGGCCTCGATTAAACCGCAGCGTAGCGCGGATGTTACTCGAGATACCAACCGTTTCCTATCCCTCTAACTCTTCAATCTATGGAAAAAGGAAGGCCTGCCCCGCTAAGTCGTACTGACGTAGCCAAATTTAATTGAGCGTGGGCAAGAGTAAACCGCAATATCTGTCCTCCCACACACTGTGACACAGTACTTACCAGGAACTAGAGGCAAAGCAGTGTTACAAGATGAAGCATGAAATGCTAGAGTACTACTGTATCTGATATAATAGCACTGTCAAAAGGACCTGGGCAAAGAAGGAACCTATCCCAGATCCTGGACAACTCACAGCAATAGTATTGCCAATACTTCTGACATGCCAAAATTGATAGATCCCTTCATGTCATCAGTTTTAGTCCAAGTCATAATAAGAAGAAGAAGATTGCCCTAGGCCTAGCACTATCACACTATCCAAACTAGAAGGGCAAGGGCAACCAATTTTATCCTCGGATAATTACAGTAGAACTACAGCAGAACTACAGACTACAAGACTCGCCTTATCAAACTCAATGTGCTCCCACTCCAAGACCTCACGTTCGACCTAGTCGAGTGTTTCAAATTACAGCAGACAATGTAGACCTGAGTGCTTATCTGCAGGTATTATTTCCGTATCCACTATAGAGCTGGTTCTACTGCCAGAAAGTTCCAAAAGGAGCAGAACCTCTAATACTACTACAATAGGATTACACGACTATGGAATTGACAGGACCCTATCGATCTTCAATCTATTACATGTATTGAACTAAGGGAAAATTCGACATTGGTGCTCGTGCCCCTGTGAAAACTGTCTCATGCACACAAATTAGTATGGTTTAGTCACTCTGTCAGTACTCATGAGATCACAACCTTGCAACATTGTCATGTCATTCTCAAATACACTGTTTCGTAGACTAGACTACTGCTCAATAATAACTGAAGCCTCAATTTAAGGCTTGAGGATAGGCTCAAAGATAGACCTTTAGTCTTCAGACTTCACTATATATGCTAGGTATTTAAAGCCATCGTCTATGATATAGATAATATCTCCAGACTTGCATATGAAGTAAGTCTGCAATGCGTAGGCATCCTGTGGCTTTGTTGCCTGCCAGGCTCCGCCCATCTACTGAAAGCCCACGCTCATTTTCACTGTGCCACCACTGTGCCACCGTCACGCGACTTAGCGAGACAGGCTCTCCTTTTTCTTAGACGGTTCGTTCTTTCTTTCTTTGTTCCTCCAATTCTTACCGTATTTTATCTTATTGACCGTGTGACAAAGAACAGAAAAAGGCAGAGGAGGTTGGACACGATCACGTGCACCACTTTTTTTGCTGAGCTGGCACAAAAATTGACAAATGAGTTCTATGTAAACTTTTAGCTGGTGTTGCACGGTCATTAGAGACTGAAGGCAAACTTTATGTGCCTCGCTGGCTTCTTTTGATATAAAACTTTCATTAACCAACCCGATCCCCACCGATCCCCTTTATTCTGGCGAGTTATCAGTGCATACAGTGTTTACTAGATTCTTGACAGCCAGTACAATGCAAGCTTCATACAGCACTGCTAAACTATACTCTACCCTATAGTCTAGCTAATCTTGGTCCAGCCAGACAACAGACACAGCTAGTCCGGTGTTACAAGTCAGTAAAGCAAGAGTATCCATAACTTTTTTATTACAGTTATTCGGTATCTATGGTAACGTGAGCAGAGACCTTAGGAATGTCACATGATTGATGACGCGTGGCCAACCTCCTCTGAGAAAAAGGAGAGGCTGCGAAGGAGGCTACTGAAGTACTATGGCATAGCCTCGATCCCAGGCCGAGTTTTTTCGCTTTTATAACGGTTAGGCGAACAACTAGGCCTGGCGTCAGTCGTTTGTCAGATTCTGACGAATGGATATTCTCGTTCACTTTCGTGACATTTATATTTGTGTACTATTGTGTACTAGAAGTCAGTTCCCGTTTTATCATTATTGGAATCGATTGGAATGGCTCTTAGGCTTAGCTGAAGCTTCTCTCTTCTCTGAAGCTTAGAAAACATTATTCTGAAGACTGAACAACAAGGGAAGAGGTATAAAGCTCTGTCAAGCTTGTTAAGGTCAGATGTTTTTGTGTGGGCCCTATGCTATCAAGTCTTGTTCATGTTTGGTAAGATCTAGGTAGACTATAGTATCATCATTAATATGGTGGATCAAGTGAAGAGTGTGAGCTAGAGAACTTGGTGCTGCCATCATCAGCTCGTCGACAATGACACTATAACCTGTTTTATATGAGGCCACTCCAAGTGATACTCTGGTTTCTGGTCCACCGCCCGCATCAGATTTTATTCTTGGATTTCTATCTCATTATTGGATTTCTATCTCATTATTTCTACTACGCATGCGCAGAATGGTCCATGTGGTACAAAATAGTGTGATAATGATATTCATTTGCAAAATAATGAGATTCATAAGGTGAAATGGATAATGACATAATGAGAAAAGCCGCCCGCCCGCATGCAATTAGAAAAACTTCAGGACCAGAAACCAGAGTGTCACTTGGAGTGGCCTGATATGTATAGATCTACACGTATTTAGAATGTCTACTTCTCTGTACAGGAGCAATGGATACTATCCAGCTATCCCAACATTGTTCCTCTTGGCTATACTAACGGACGAGACTGGACAGTTTGAGGTAAGGATTTAACTGTGTTTGGTTTCTTTTAATATTGTCCTATACTTACAGGACTAGAGTATGACCTGCTCGTTCGAGCGTTGCTGGGTAGCTCAGAGGCATCAAGAGAATCTACGTTTTCTCAAGCAAAGTTTAACTGAGTTACGAGTTGGGGCCTAGAATCAGAGAAGTCCAGCAGCCTGCTAAATCGTTTTGAAACGTAATTTGAAGGCATTCATTCATCTTGAAGTTGCCCTGGGTCACTGTAACCGTGCTGCAGCACAACTGGCAACTCCCCAGGCCCTTGTGAAGCAGCTCCCTATGTGCATCTTTTGTGTACTCACTCCGTGCATTTTCTGTGTACAAATTTTGATTATAAATATTTTTGCCGACCACAAATATAATGAAAATTTGACACATGCGCAGACAACTAGTACCGGTGTCATAGGATAGAACCTCCGAGCGACAGTTTCTCCCCCGGAGCCTGCGGTCTTAGGACAATGCCTCCCCCCCCGGTGGTTTCGTCCTAGGACAGAATCCCCGCCCCCAGGATATATCATCCGGGTACATGTACCCTGTCAAAACCTATAAGCGTGCGCGTGCATGCGAAATGTATAGACTGTTAGCAATCAACAAGAGTATGAGGACATACTGCTGTACAAGACTGCTGCCAGCAATGCTGGCCAGAAGAAATACAGAGACGGGCTTTCCACTAATGACAAGAGAAGTATAAGAGACAAAACTCAAAGATATGCTCTGCAGCAACAATGCTTATACCTGCCTGAGAAGGACAGCACTGGCATGCATAGAATGAGAAGAGTTGTGGTGAAGCAAGAGGAGAAAAGCAGGATACTAAACATGTGCCACGATGGACTGGATGGGATGCATTTTGGGAGAGACAAGACCTATGGAAAGGTATATTTATCATCATATCTTATAAAGTATAATTATATCTGTTTCATGCATGTAGGTTGCTCAGGATTTCTACTGGAAAGGCCTACATGCTGACGTCATACAGCTCTGCAAGCACTGCGACAAATGCCAACGAACGAATCACCAACTGCAGAAGCCCAGAGCAGAACTACACCCCATCCCTGTGACAAAGGTCTGGTACAGAGTTGGTATTGACTTGGTAGGACCTCTACCTGAAACAAGCTCTGGAAACAAGTACATTATCACCCTCTCAGACTATTTCTCTAAGTGGCCTGAGGCTGCCCCACTCCCATCAAAATCAGCAGAAGGTGTAGCAAAATTTCTGTTTGACACATTTTGCAGGCATGGGTGGCCAAAAGTGATTCAATCAGACCAAGGAAGAGAGTTTGTCAACGAAATCAACACCCGACTTTTTCAGTTGACTGACATACAGCACTGCGTATCAAGTGCTTACCACCCACAAACAAATGGCCTTGATGAACGCTTCAACCAGACTCTATATAGTGAACACTCTCAAGAAGGTAATCGATTCTATAGTACTGATGACTGGGATTAGCATCTCTCTGCTGCTCTTTATGCCTATCGCATATCAAAACAGGTAAAATTTTAATTATTATATCATGCATGCATATATTATTTTTTGATTGTAGGCGTCATCAAAGTACACACCCTTTTTCCTAATGTTCAATCGCCACCCGCGGAAAGCTGTTACTTTTGATATGGATCAACGAGATGGTGTCGACGCTATAGAAGATAGAGGAGATGCTGACCAATTGAGTGGAGAGGAGACTGAAAATGAAGAAGACGGAGAAGACATGGATGGAATTCTCCAAAGGTTGATGGAAATTCGTGACCGCTGTCACCTCAATGCCAAGGAGAACATTGCTGCTGCACAGCAAAAACAGAAGCAGCAGTATGACAACAAGCATAACTCTTTGAAGGTATTATTTTATATAGCAAACTTTAGCTTATTTTTTGCCATTTTTGTCGTAGAGTTATCCAGTTGGCAGCAGTGTCATGCTATGCTATATCGTGTCATGGCCAATTCTCATCGAATGGGAGGGAAAATGGACTGCACCTGGAAAGGTCCATATATTGTCCATAAGATCCTTGACAAGGGTAGATACGAGTTGCAGTCTGGGAGCGGCAAAGTATTGAAAAAGTGTTACAATGGGGTACTGCTAAAGGAATACTACTCTCCAGGTAAAGTGTGGCTAGCAATAACCTCCTTCTGTCGTGTTCCTTGCTATATAATTATGCTTAAAACATTTTACAGAAACCAACGATGAAGAAAACACTCTTCCTGGCTCTGAAGACAACCACTCTTCTCCAGTCAAATCACCTCCTAAGAATAAACGAATGCCTGACGTATACCCTCTCAAAATCCTGACCTACCCTCTCAAAAGCCTGATGCACCCTCTTAAAAGCCTGACCTACCCTCTCAAAAGCCTGATATACCCTCTCAAAAGCCTGATGTACCCTTTCAAAAGCCTGACCTACCCTCTCAAAAGCCTGATGTACCCTCTCAAAAGCCTGATGTACCCTCTCAAAAACCTGACCTATACCCTCTCAAAAGCCTGACCTACCCTCTCAAAAGCAAGATAAGCGTGATAAGCGTCCTCTTGACACAAAAGATCCTTGCAAGTCACCTCCTAGGAAGAAACAAAAGAGTCAGGTAATAATATATAATTATCATAACATGTCTATTTTCTTGGTAGAATATTCTGTATAAGCTGTGTATATATCTTGTACAATTCTTAGACTTCTGTGTATATGATTATAGGGAACGATGTGGCTGAAGAAACCTCTTTGACAAACAAGTGTTGAGTGCAATAGGTGGTATGCTCTCCGACAAGCATATGCGTGCAGCCCACCAGTTATTATCGATGCAATTCCTTAAGTTTGAAGGCTGCTATAATACTCTCTTGGCCCAATTAAAGGCATTTCCACCAGTTTTCAATAATCAAGGCCCAGGTAAGACAACGTTTATGTAATTATGATAATTTTACTTGTACACGTGCAGCTGTGCAAATCTTCTTTGTTGAAGAACGACAGCACTGGATTGCCACTTCTCTGTTTAAGGGTGAACTGTATTTATACGACAGCTGCTTCAATGGAACGCTTTCCCCAAGTACTGAGCTCCAGATAGCACAAGTGTATAGCCCATTAATTCAATGCAATGGGCTGTTGATTTCTGTGGTGGCTCTCCAGCAGCAAGAGGGTGCTAACAACTGCGGACTATTTAGCATTGCTGCTGCATATCACGCTGCTATGAACGATAATGTGGATTCTCTAGTGTTTGATGAGGCCAAAATGAGAGCACATCTCATTAAGTGCTTTGAGAAGGGCAAACTCTCACGGTTCCCTCGCACAAAGAAAGTGATGCCCAAAAGACCAACACCACAAACCATTGCCATTACAATAATATATTATACTGCATGTGCAAGAGACCGGACTCTTTTGAGGATATGGTCATGTGTGACAAATGTAGTGAGTGGTATCACTATCGCTGTGCCAAAATTCGCAAAGAACCAGTAGGTAATTGGTTTTGTTCTGGTTGCATCACTTTATGATTTGTGCACTTTTGGTTATATTTATTGTACTTCTTTCTCTTGCATTGTTGTATATATTGAGTATTGAGATCTATAACATAATAGATACAGCATCTATTGCATCTAGTTAGGCTTTGTCTATGGCTGTTTACTTCGTAGCCTAGACTAGTCCTCTCAGATTACCTGTGGACTGACTTTCACCTGCACCGCAGAATGGGGGAGCTCTGGTCCTGGGGTAGGAGCTTTTGTCCTA
>NW_026986608.1:0-1000 GCF_963675165.1 Halichondria panicea
TTTCTAACTATATAAACGCTAGGCATGTCGAACAAAATTATTAATGCGCAAGCTTAATTTCTATACTGTCCCAATTGAATGCCACTTAGATTGAAGTTGCCCTGAATATAATTTATGACGTCCATCTAGTGGAGGGGGCCGGGCAGAGGTGAACCCCCCCCCCAAATATTGAAGAATAATGACATTATCAGATCATTACTATAAGTACAACATCATCATTATTAGTACGCTTACGCGCGCCCAAACCTTCCCCCCAAAACTTTTCATCCTAGATGAACCCTGATAATGCGACCAGGACGACCAGACCAGATGGTGGAACATTTTCCCAAAACATCCATCATTAAATGAAATTTGCTAGTATGATGTGGCTTAACGTTTGGCTATACGTAGGAACAATTACCGATCTAGGCGTGCAGCAAAACTTGTGAAGCTGACTATACCATATTGACATACCTGGATTTTGACAGTTCACTCCGTTGTAATTGAAGGGGCATGTGCAAATGTAGGATCCAGCTAGTAACGCACAGCTTCCATTGTTCTCACATGGACTAACGTCACAATCCATCGCGAGGGACGCGTCACACCTGACCCCAGTGTAGCTGACGGAGCAGCTGCAGGTATTTGTGGCAATGCAAGCCCCGTTGAGGCATGGTGGATCACATACAGCTGTGCGTGTGTGTGTGTGTGTGTGTGTGTGTGTGTGTTTGAGAACGTGTACAAAGGTATAGGTGCAAAATTCCTGATCATATATTTCACGTACGCGCTAAAATAGTACAGGATGAGTTGGTGCTTTTATTCGCAGAATGTATCTCATGAGTCTAAAAGTATAAAAATTATTTTGATGAATTGACGTGCATATTATAATTATATAGCACCGTAATAAAGGCTTAAGCACCACTGTAATCTTAGATCCAACTAGACACGCTTTTTCTGGCCAATCCAGCAATTAAGTTTTACATTGCAAATGTTTTGTAGTCTGCATGGTGCATTGTATTGCTTT
>NW_026986609.1:0-2000 GCF_963675165.1 Halichondria panicea
CCTCTGTGTCCGCTGTGTCCTTTGCATGTGTCTGCTGTGTCTGTTGTGCCTGCTGTGTCTGCATGTTGTGTCCGCTGTGTTGATCTGTTGTGTCCTCTGTGCCTGCTGTGTCGTTGTGTCTGCTGTGTCCTCTGTGTCTCTGTGCCTGCTGTGTCCGCTGTGTCTGTTGTGTCCTCCGTGTCTGCTGTGTCCTCCGTGTTTGTTGTGTCTGCTGTGTCTGTTGTGTCCTCTGTGCCTGCACACAGAGGACACAACAGGCACAGCAGTCACAGGGGACACAGCAGACACATGCAGCAGGCACAGCAGTCACAGGGGACACAGCAGACACATGCAGCAGGCACAGCAGACACAGAGACACAGCAGACACAGAGGACACAGAGGACACAACAGACATAGCAGACACAGAGGACACAACAGACATAGCAGACACAGCAGACACAGAGGACACAATAGACACAGCAGACACAGAGGACACTGCAGACACAGCGGACACAGCAGGCACAGCAGTCACAGGGGACACAGCAGACACAGCAGACACCACGGGCACAGCAGTCACAGCAGGCACAACAGGCACAGAGACACAGAGGACACAGCAGACACAGAGGACACAACAGGCACAGCAGGCACAGAGACACAGCAGACACAGAGGACACAGCAGGCACAACAGGCACAGAGACACAACAGACACAGAGGACACAACATACACAGAGGACACAACAGACACAGAGGACACAACAGACATGCACAGAGGACACAGCAGTCACAGTGGACACAGCAGGTACAGCAGTCACAGGGGACACAGCAGACACAGCAGACACCACGGACACAGCAGTCACAGCAGGCACAACAGGCACAGAGACACAACAGACACAGCAGACACAGAGGACACAACAGACACAGAGGACACAGCAGACACAGAGGACACAACAGGCACAGAGACACAGCAGACACAGAGAACACAGCAGGCACAACAGGCACAGAGACACAACAGACACAGAGGACACAACATACACAGAGGACACAACAGACACAGAGGACACAACAGACATGCACAGAGGACACAGCAGTCACAGTGGACACAGCAGGTACAGCAGTCACAGGGGACACAGCAGACACAGCAGACACCACGGACACAGCAGTCACAGCAGGCACAACAGGCACAGAGACACAACAGACACAGCAGACACAGAGGACACAACAGACACAGAGGACACAGCAGACACAGAGGACACAACAGGCACAGAGACACAGCAGACACAGAGAACACAGCAGGCACAACAGGCACAGAGACACAACAGACACAGCAGACACAGAGGACACAACAGGCACAGAGACACAGCAGACACAGAGAACACAGCAGGCACAACAGGCACAGAGACACAAAAGACACAGCAGACACAGAGGACACAACAGACACAGCAGACACAACAGACACAGAGGACACAACAGACACAGAGGACACAACAGACACAGCAGGCACAGCGGACACAGAGGGAACAGCGGACACAGCAGGCACAAAGGACACAACAGACACAGCAGGCACAGCGGACACAGAGGACACAGCGGACACAACAGGCACAGCAGACACAACAGGCACAGAGGACACAGCAGGCACAAAGGACACAACAGACAGAGCGGACACAGAGGACACAACAGGCACAGCAGACACAGCAGACACAGAGGACACAGCAGGCACAGAGGACACAACAGACACAGAGGACACAACAGGCACAGCAGACACAACAGACACAGAGGACACAGCAGGCACAGAGGACACAACAGACACAGCAGACACAACAGACACAGAGGACACAACAGACACAAAGGACACAACAGACACAGCAGGCACAGCGGACACAGAGGACACAGCGGACACAACAGGCACAGCAGACACAACAGACACAGAGGACACAGCAAGCACAGAGGACACAACAGACACAGCGGACACAACAGGCACAGCAGACACAACAGACACAGAGGACACAACAGACACAGAGGAC
>NW_026986610.1:0-19723 GCF_963675165.1 Halichondria panicea
AGTGGATTCAAGCTCCCATATAAATAGTCATCTAGAGTATCGGATGTGTATTTGAAATACGCCTGCATTGTTGAAAGTACAAATGCTCCTTCAGAGCTAATCTCAAACGCTCGCGATTTCGCTTGCGTATCTCCACCCTCAAACTCAATGTCGAGAGTATACCATTTGGGAGTTCTCGCTCCCGGCACACTTTCTATATTTACAGAACGATTGAATGTCGCATCTACAAACTCTAGTTTGTTTGAAACGGTTTCAATGACTTGAGAGAACTCTGTGTCTTTAGCTTTGATCGCATCTCGGATATCTGATGCAATCTTCATTGCCTCTGAAACTTTACCCATCGCCTCTTGCGAATTTTGCATGTCTTAACTCCTATTTAGTAGCCAAAGATATCACTAAGATACTCAGGTGTTTCAATCTCATACCCAAACAGTACAAATCTCACAAGACCGCCTGTATTGATTGAGCTTACGTCTGTAGGTCGAGGAGTTGGATGCGCTGTCACCTCTATTCTATCATACTGGTCTACAAACGCACTATGCGATAGGAAGAGTGGGTTCCCTGTCGCCCCGTAAAACGAGGCTGAAGGAACCTTAGCATCTGTCCATCTGCGACCTGAGTTTGCATTCCGAATCTCGAAGTCAAAGTCAGGGTATCCCCAACCGACATACTTTGCAGGAATCGCTGTATCCTCGCTAAAGAGATACCCAATCACATCTTTGAAGTAGTCAGTATTGCCACTTGGCGTAGGGGGTTCATGGCCTAGCTTAACATTCCAGTTGTACAGTAAGTTTGCGATCGTTGCAAAGTACGCTGTCGTAGGGTACGAACGTCCCTCTGCAGTAATCTCTGTGTCTGTACCTGCTGCGTCTACAGATGCGTAGTTTGCAGGATCGCCGTCTGTCAATAAGTACAAAGACTGCATTTGTGTGCATATAAAAGGACGTCCTGTGACTTCAACAGTCGAAGTCCGGGGAGCAGTGTCTCCACTTAAGAACGGTATATCTACAGAATACCAGCGTGGAAACCGCCGACCCTCTATATCCGAGATTGTCTTTTTGGAGTTCAGGTTCGCAAGACTCACAAGCTCTTCAACTCTTGACCCTAATGCCTCAAGCTCCGACCTACGACCATTGTCAAAAGAAGTATACTCGGACTTCAAGCGGAGTAGCTCTGTTGTAAGTTGTGAAACCTTAACTTCTAGCTCACTAGATACCATAGAGCTTCCTCGCTTTCTGAACAACTTTAGTAGGCGCTAAAAAGCCCTTACACACAATGTGTATCGCGTCAGGGCGTTCGTCTGCAGCAACCGCAGTACCGTATGTTGCAGTATACAATGCCCCGACTTCTTGATTCTCAGGAATGATCGCAAAAACTTTGTGCTGACCAAAGTAAAGACAGTTCGTGCGCTGCGTAATAAACCCAGAGGAAGATACTCCCTTTGACGGCGGATACCAAGACAGCGTGGTGTCTGTCCAGTTCTGATCATTATATAGACCTGCCGCGTCTGCGATTGGGTTTTGGTTGATTGTGACTTGAAGAGGCGCAGCACCCGAAATCCCTGCCGTTAGCGGGAGTGCCGTGTATATCGTATTTGTATCTGTAGGCGGGGCTGGGACTGTCGCGGTCAACCATGTTTGGGCGATGTATGTCAAAATCAAACTTTGATTTTCAGGCACATCGAACAGATTGAAAGCTGTCAGGAAGTTCTTCGAGGTTGCTCCACTTAGAGGGAACTCATTTACAGCAGGGTCGGGTACCCATAAGCGATTTCTTACAAATGGGACAAGTGACGCTGGAGGCAAGTCAGTGAAAAAAGCATCCACTCCAACCGCAAGAACTGCTTCAGAACTCGAACTCACACTTTTTTCTGTAGAATATTCGCCGTTCTCAATCGGTGGGGACATCGACTTTCGTGCGTGATGGCGAACGTTTGTATTCTTACTCGGCATCTTTAGTATCCTAACAAGTCGGAAATGTTGATGTCGCCTGCAATTTGGAACCCATGGAAAACCATGCGTACCCTTCCTGTAAGGGGGATTGGAGTTTCGGGGTTCGCATGGACAATGATCCGATCTGTCCTTTCTGCATACCCTTCAATCCCTAAATACAAAGGTTCTTTTGTTCCATAGAATGCAGCCGCAGGTACAGTCTTGTCCTGTGTCCAAAACACACCGCTCCCCCCAATCTCAATCTTGAAACTAAACTCTGGGAAGTCTCTTAAAGCACCTTTATAGTCACCAGGTGCACCAATCGCCGCATACTGCCCTACAGATACAATATTAGACCCTAAAACAGCATGGGCTGTGCAAGGTAGGTATCTACCATATGCAAGTGGCGTTGCTGTCGCCGGAATCGGGTCTGCTGCTGTGGGTCCAGGGTATTGGTAATGGTCCACATCGTTATCAAGTACTAAATAATAAGGCTGGATTTGAGTACAAATAAAAGGTCCTTCTGCTGTAATCTGTACAGAGTCGAACTTCGTAGCAGTCGCGTTGTAATCGAAATCTATATCGACTGTGTACCACTTAGGCGTTCTACGTCCAGGAATGTCGGCTATCGTTTTTATTTGGCGAGAATTAGATTCTAAGTTCGCGATATTATCCTCAAGCAATGCAAGCTTTTGACTATGCGTAGATGCCTTTTTCGCAAGCATATCTTTGAGATGCTTGACTTCTCTCTCAAGCTCTCTCGCGAGAGACTTGAGGTTTTCTTGCTCAAGTGCTGAGTTTGTGTCCTGACTCATATGTCACCTTCTTCTTAAATGTGAATTTGTTTTTGGAGTGTGATATCACTTCCAATGCTGTAACCATGCAGCACAAACCTGACAGTCCCTTTTAGATTTATCGCAGTCGTAGGGTATGCGTATACTTTGATCTTGTCTACATTCTCGACGACACCTTCGAACGCTAAGTACATAGGGTTCGCCACACCATAAAATGCCGCTGCGGGCATCTTAGGGCTTACCCAAAAACGACCAGAACCTTCAATTTCAATTTGAAACTCTAGCTCAGGGTACAACTGACCTTGCCCTGGAAACGTAATAAGACCAGGGACGGTGCTGAACGCGAGCAAAGGAGCCATACCTAGTACTTTTTGAAGTCCCACATACGGCGCAAAAGCGCTGCATGGTAGAAGACGACCTTCTCCACTATTCCCTTTAACCAAACCTGACACATCGTCGTAATGCGTCGTGTCGCTATCTGTCGACAAATAGTAACTTTGCACTTGAGTACATACAAAAGCGTTGTTTGCGCTCATATTTACTTCTCGCGCTTGTACTTCTGTAGCACCGTACTCAAAAGGAATGTCTACGACATACCATTGAGGCTGCCGTATTCCGGGAACATCACTTAAAGTTTTCACATCTGTGCGCCAATAGTCTTGAACCCTGTACAGCGCCTGCAGCCTCTCCAACTTAGCATTCGAATCGCTAGATTCCGCAACAAGACGCTCTTTGAGTTTTGAGACTTCTGACTTTATCTCTTTTATGTCATTGCTTAATGTGTCCATACTAGTACCCTAACATTTCATCGATGTCTGCATGCAATCCAATATGATATCCATGCATAATGAGTACGTAGTTACCCTTGATCGGCACAGATGCTGTAGACGGTCGAGCAAACGCAACAATACTGTCAGAAGCTTGTACAATGGAAGGCGTCGCTAAGTACAAAGGGGATTCTGCGCCGTATAGGGCTGCAGACGGTATACTGCCCAAACCTGTCCAGTAGCTGTTGTTGTTTGCGGTTTGGATCCTAATGTCAAGCTCCGGGTAGCTCCAACCCTCATACCAGTAGTCATCCGCACCATCTGTGTACTTTGAGAAAAGCTCGCCAATTACGAGATTGTTACTCGGAAACGTCGGGGTCAGGATTGTGGGAGTTTGCCACTCTCTATTCGCTATCCCGAAATACGATGTAGGCGCTATTCTACGCCCAATTGCAGTGTTTGTTCTTGCGATTGTCGAATCTGAGTCGCCTGACACATTATAGTAATAGGGGTAATGGTCTGGATCAGGATCTGTGATCTTAAAGTAAGATTGCATTTGCGTACAAACAAACGGACCCGAAGCGCTTATCTGCACTTGTCCACTTCTCTCCTGAATCTCATTATACTCAAACGGGATCTCGATCTTATACCATTTAGGTTGCTTGACTCCGGGCAAGTCTGCAACACCGTCTATAAATGTCGCCCAAGAGTCAATCGCGTCAATTCTATCAAATGCTGTGTTCAATCTCTTCTGAGTTTGAAGCTCAAGCTCTTGATTTCGATCCGCAAGAGAGGATACCTCTCCTCTTAGACGCTCTATTCTACTTTTTAGATCCTGCGCCGTTGACATAACTACACCTCGAAACTTGTGAATTCGCCTTGCAGTATATACGGAGTCTTCGCGAGGTAGCAAATTTTTATTCCGCTTTAAAATGCAAAAAGGGTTTGCCTACACAATGGTCGGCAAACCCTCTTTTCACACTAGCTAACTATGCACGATCTTTTACAATCGTGCATCCGTAGAAACAGACGTTTCTTACTGGACGTCGCGTGTGTTGTATCCGTCGATGTAGGCGCGGAAGAGCTTGCCGCCAGTCCAGCCATTAATCTCGTCAGCAATGTTGACGCCACCGAAGGTGTACTTCTTCTCGATCATAGCAATCGCCTGTCGCTTGGTGATTGCGATGGGGAGAGGAAGGACGTAGATGCTAGGAGCGTCAGGCTCACCGTTGGTGATGAGTGGCGCTGCGCTATCGCTAACGAAGCCCCAAGGTCCACCACCTGCAGGTGTCATGGTGATCGGTCCTTCAAACTCAACCTTAGTGTCTACCTGGAACTGGAACGTAGATGTGTTCATGCTCCAGATTGAAAGCTCACCAACGCCAGCAAGGTTCGTAAGACCTGAACCTACACCGGCTGCAGTGTAGAACATCACTTCGTGACGAACTGCAAAGGTAAGGAAGGTTTGGTCAGAAAGGAGTTGACCAGGACCTTGGAGGTTAGTGCGGAGAAGGTTCCCTGCGCGAGCGTCAGAGAAAAGGTTCTTCTGCTGTGATGCGTAGTTAGGATCCGCAGCGCTGGTTACTGCGCCAACAGTCACAAAGTCAGTGTCGTAGAAAAATTGAACGCGCTGCTCGCGTAAGCCGAGTACCTTAGCCATAAGGCATCTCCTTGTCGAAAGGGGTTTGCTCATTCTCAGAACAAGCTGTTAAGGAAAACATGACATAAGTCATACTGAGCATACTACATGAGCCGTAAAACCCACTGCAAATTTATATTAAACTTTCTTTAAACGTCTAAATGCCCGTAACTTATGCGTTTTTAGCCGACAGTTACGTAACCTGCAAAAAAAGAAGCACTCGCATACGCCTAAAATGCAAAAAGGGATAGCCCTGCTTCTGCAAGACTACCCCTTTCCTTCGTATTTGGGGGCGGATCAGATCTGCCTCCCAAACCTCACTGCAAAAACTTAACGACTAAAGATCGGTTGGAAAGCTCCGCGAGTAAAAAGACCTGTTGAAGATACGTCTACGTCTGACGCATGACCGATCTTCGCGTGGTTCAAAGCGCCTTGAGGGACGCTGTGCTGGCGAGCTGGCGAAATCGGCCAAGGACCATTCGCACCCTGAACCTCAAGAGCAAGAATCTCTGCTCCAGGGTTCATTCGGCTCTTACCGAGGCTTACGGCGATTCCTGATTGCTCTGCCATGCGAGCAGTCTTAGGAGTTGCAAGAATAATCGCAACATCAGTCAAGTCCTCAATGCCTTCTTGAAGCTTGTCGTGAGGCTCAAGACGAGCAGCACGCGCAATCGCTGCGTCAAGCTGAGCGATACCCGACTGTGCAGTTTGGATAGGCGCAGGCTGTAAATAGCTTACTTGGTCCTCCCCGCTATAGACATTCATATCGTAACCAGGCTCTTGGATGAAACCTCCCATGTTCTGAGTTACGTAAAGACCTGCAGCTTCAGTAAGACCAAGCTCTTTCTTACAGGTATCTTCCATTGAGGTCTTGGCCGCCATAGCCGCATCTTTGAGCTTGTTGAACGCTGCAGTTGCTGCCTTGTCATCCTCGGAAGGTGCTGTAATCAAACATGAACCACCTTCACACTTAACATCACAACCTGCACATACACAGTGACATAATGCTCCGAGCGCACCTACTGTATCGAGGAGGCCCTTTTGCTGAGCGTCACTTAACTTACCTCCAGCAATCTTCGGGGCGTCCCCAACAGCAAATGAGAATGCGATGTTGTTAGAGCTGTCTACAGTCACTTTAAGTCCGTGATGCCAAAGCTGACTTCCGATTTGACAAAGTGCTGACTTAGGTGTAACTCGCACGAGGTTCGTTACCCAAGCAGCGATGTCGCTCTCATGTCCTTTAGGATTGGCAGGATTAAGTGCAGAGTACCCCATGCTCTCGTCACCGAGAATATGGGCAGGTGCTGTCACAAGTGCCTGTCCGATCTTTGCAAATGCGCTGTCCGAGAAACGGATGTTGCCAACATTTTTCTTGTACAAAGTTCGAAGAAGAGCATGAAGTGCAGAACCTGCAATCATAGAATATCCAAGGCCCTTGTTCTCTTCTCCCTCTGAGTTGAGAACTGGAACCTTCATTCCTGTAACAAAGCTCGTACCCCAAAGGGCAGTCGCGACAGATACACCATAGTCAGATGCATATGCGCCGATTGAACCCGATGTAGGCTTAGCGAAACGGTTAATAAGAGCAGAAGAGGCATGGTCGCTGTAAAGAGCTAAAGCTCCTACACCAACTTGCTTACCATAAGTATCAGCAGCAAAAAAGCCGCCTGCGGGGTTAGATCGAATTTGCATACCAATATTCTCAGCTTGGATACGAAGTCCATTAAGGGTTGAAATCAAAAGCTCGGTAGAGCTAATCACAGCGTCGCGAGTCGCACGCCTTACACTTGCAGCAATACGGACTGACGAGTTCGCCAGTTGTTTGTCAATGAAACTTAAAAGCCCACTCTCAATCGTTGACATAGAGACAACTCGACCCTCAGCGATCTGATTGTAGGTCATCTCTGAAATCGTCCAACCTGATGGTGTATACAACTGAGCAGCCGATACACTCAGACCTAGAACCTGATTAACTGCTTCAATGAGGCTGAGGTTGAATGCGGGGCTGTTAATGCTCACGCCAAGCTTGGTCTTTCGATTGCTAATCACTTGCATCGCAGTGGCCAGATTGTTTGCTACAAGGTCCTTAAACCCTGTAGTAATCTTGAGCTGCTTCGGCACGATCGCAGTTGGCATTCCGGCTGGCGAAAGTACAACAAGCTCTGTGTAAGCATCTTCAAGAGAAAGAAGCGCAAGACTTAAGTTGTTCCGAACTGCTGCAAGGTTTGGCTTTCTAATCTCGACAACAGTTACGTTTGAAGGGCGAAGGTTGTCTTGGGCGTCGAGGAACTCAACACTTTGCTCGTACGAGCTTAAACTGCCTGCAAACTTTGATGGTTTTGCCTGCAGAAGGCTGAGCAAGCTCGATTTAAATGTCGCATTGGTTGCTACATTTGCAATTCCTGTGATCGAAGCGCCTCTAGTACCTCCACCGCTTACCGCACCAAGCAAATCTAAAAGATTCGCTGTGGCGTTAAGAATCTGAACCTCAGCATCTTTCGACTTCGCTTTAACTTTCGAAATCGAACTTGAAATGCTAGAAAGCTCACTCTTGAAGACTTTCTGGATTTTAGCGTCGATCCCTGTAAGATTTAGAGCTGAAGCCGCCTGCTTTAGTGCAGTACTTGCTGCACTTAAACTTGCGTCGACATCCCCTGTGCGAACTCCAGATGCCATATTGACCTCTGACATTACCGCCTCTTTGTAGTACTTGTATGTCGCCACAACATCTTTTGTCACATACCGATCAAACGCACCATCTACGTTTACTACATTATTTGTAGGGGTTGCGATAGATGCTGGCAGCAGTACGGCATCCGAAGGTGCCTTCTTATTCAAATACTGAATGACGGCAGTTTGAGCTTCCCCGTTCGCGATGTATGCTTTCATCGAAGCAAGCTCTTGGACTTTCGGCAGCGCCTTTGCTGTAACACTCTCTATATGCGCGAGGTTCATAGGATACAATAACTTGTATACCTTCCCGCCGAATACAACATTCGTTGTCGAGCTGTCAAGACTACTTAGAGCCTCTACGAGACTCCCGTTTGTCGTACCCTTAAGCGTACTTACGAGGCTGTCGTATCCAGCCTCTAAGTCGGTTGCGGGGCTTGCAGATGTCATGTTAATCGCACCCTGAATCATCAAGTGACAAATGGTCTGAGTGCATAAATTGACATAATCACGCATGCCTGACGCATTACTAAAGTGCTGTTCAAGGTCTAACCGGGTCTGCTGCTCAAGCGCAGACATTCCCTTATTTGGCCCGAACGCCTTTGCAAGATTCTTTGCTCCAAAAGCACGAATATTGGACCTGTACTGCTCATCGCCTTGAGAAACAGTGACACCCTCAACATACTTAGGAGCGATCTTGATCTTAACCTCACGCGGCCCACGCAACTGGGCTTCGAGGTCGCGAGACAGCTGGGAGAGAATACGCAGATCTTCTGCTCTTTGCTCTTCCAGTTGTCTCACATATTTACTTGTAGTTACCATGTTTAAAACCTTCCTTCGAAGTTTTCTAGTTTGAAACTGTTCTCAAGCTCTTCATAAATCAAAATCTAGCGGATCTTTACACCAAACTCTTGGTAAGACGCTTGATTATTGATTGAGGGAAGGACGCTACTGAACGCGACTCGCGAGAAAACTCCACCAGGCGCTGGAAAAGATGCACCCTTTGGTACTTCAGGCGCACGATCAAGACGAAGACGGTCAGTGAGGACAGGCGCTTGCGGGCTGTCGAAAATGCTTGCAAGTACAAGAACTGTACCTTGAATGACACGGCTAGGTCCGATAATTGAGCCGAAGTTCGACTCTACTACTTGACGAGCAACATCGGGAACTGCGCGAATCACAGGGAGTTGATCTCCGCTTGAATAAACCTCAGTCAACCCTTCAGCGTCAAGCTCTGCGTTTGTCAGAGGCTCGATAAGCTGTAAATCTTCTCTAAGGGTAGAGGAGTCAATCTCATATACTCCGTCTGGAACTGCAGGTGCGCGGTTTGGCACGTCCTGTACATTCGCACCTACGGGGCTTATTCCACCGTTCGCAGGGTTTGAACGTAAAACACCGAAAAGACGGTCAGCACGATCTTCAGCGCCAAGTCCGAAAAGGCGTTGCGCAGGATTTGAACGTGCAGAAGACTCTTCTACGTAAACTCCAAGCCCGTCAACATTTGCGACAGGGGTAGATACGTAGCGTCCCATATTGGGTGTTGAGACGTAACGTCCTAGATTATTGTCTGTCACATAGACTCCGAGTCCATTATTGTGCAGCTTTGACATGGTAGCTCCTAAGTTAGATTGTGAGTCAAGTAAGTAACCGCTTGCAACAGCGGCTTTTTCTGACTCTTCTTTAAAAGTAAGGCTATCGCCCGCATAGTTCGATACGGACTTGAAACCTGGGATGAACTTCGACATTCCCTTAACGATTGTACGGGAAAGGGCTGACGCTACAGAGCCTGCAACAAGCCCTGTAGAAAGTGCTGTCATGGCGTCCGAAACGTCTCGTTTTGCCACAAACTTCTGATAAAGTGCGACACCGCCAGTTAAGCCAAACAGAAGTGGAGGTAGGGCTTCAGATGCGAGGTAGTTTGCTCGCTTCTCTTTAATGTCGGATTCAGTTACATTGAGTAACCAATCCCTACCAAGGATCGCGGAAAGCGCGTTCGATGCCTGAGAGGTCGCATATGTCGCGCCTAGACCGATAGCAACAAGTTTTACTTTGTCGCCTCCACTACGCTCAGAGTTAAAGCGTTGCATTTGACTTGCAACACTCATTGGCATCGGGTTAGATATCGCATTCACCGTGTGCTTACGCTTTGCAGGGTTCATACGTGTACGCGCAATGTCACGCTTACTTACGCCACGAACCTTACCACCGTCAATCGCGCCTGCCCATGCATTTACACATCTTTGGAAGTCTTTCTTTGAAGGACGTCCGTCCACAACTTTGTACACGGTACGAAGGTTCAAAGAAGTCGGTGTGTTTTTCTTACCTTTGAGCTTGGTTAGCTTTACGGCTTTCAGACCGCCACGCTTTGCAGACTTGTACACGGAGCTGCTTTTATCCGCACGAATTGTGTGGACTTTGCCGCCCATTGTAATCTTGTACGTATAAATACCAGCTACAGAGAGTGCCTGCTTGGCGCTCTTGCTCATTCCTCGTTTAAGGCGCTGGCCTCTAGCTCGTTTCGTGCTACTTGAAGTACGTCTGCGAGTAGTTGACTTCTTACGGGGATTCATACGGGTTCCGCAACTTGGGTTTTTACGAGTGTTCCCCTTAGTTACTTTACCGTAAGCACCCATAGCTGTTCTTGCGACAGCCTGAGCTTGGCTCGAAGCTTTCCGCGCAATTTTTGCATATGACGTCTTAAAGTGCGCAATGAACGCTTTCTTTACAGAAGCTGTCTTGAGGCGCTTGTAAAGCGCTGACTTCTTTGCGAGTGCTTCAAGGGATGCCGCTCTCTTTGACGGTTTACGTGAGCTGGCCTTACGACTAGACTTACGAGTTGTCTTCTTGCGAGGGTTCATCCGAGTCACAGCCTTCATAGGGGCTGGATTCTTACGTGAACGTGCTGCAGAGTTTACTTTTGCATTTGCGATCAATGCTGCTCTTGCAGCCGCTTGTGCCTCTGTGACACCTCGTTTACGATTCTGCGCAGTAAATGCTTTTTTGAACTCTCTCAAAAATGCAGATTTCTTAGTCTTACTTCGCAACGATCTGTACTGCTTAGACTTTCGTCCGTGTGCAGATATCGCAGCACTTGTGCGAGGCTTTGCAGCACTTGTCCTGCGCTTTGAGGTACTTGTCTTACGCTTCTTACGAGGGTTAGACCGAGTCGCTTTAGCTGCAGATGCAAGTGCGCTTACCGCCCTCTTTGTAGAACTTGGGTTCTTACGTGCAGAAGTTGCTTTTCGACCTGCGCTTATCGCAGATCTTTGAGCTGTCGCAGCACTCTTCCCAGAACGCTTTGCTTTTTTAAAGGCTACGTTAAAGGCGCGGGTGAACTTTGACTTTGTACCACTCTTGCGTAATCGTTTATAAGCTGCCGTTAAGTTTGCAACGCCGCTTTCAGTCTTCTTACTCGCGGACTTGCTTGCAGATGACTTACGTGTAGACGACTTACGTGTAGACGACTTACGTGTAGACGCCTTGCGTGTAGACGACTTACGTGTAGACGCCTTGCGTGCAGGTGTCCTCTTCGCTGAAGCAGCTAAGCGATCGAAATCGCGTTTAGCCTCTTTCATCATGCTTCGATACTGATCGAGTATGATTTTATTTTGCGCAGTAGGGTTTGCTGCATACTTTCTACGCGCCTGCTCGTAACTCGTACCGAGCGCTTGGATCTCGGTCGTAAGCTGTGCTCTGTTTAGAGGATTCGAGCGGCTTTGACGAACGACGCCGTTTGCACGAGATTTGAGTAAATCTCGAAGAGACTTTGAAGGGTTCGAACGACTCTTACGACTCTTTCGAGCTACACCATTCGAGCGAGTCTTTTTAAGAGCTTCGCGCAATGTCATTTTACCGTTTGAACGGGATTTACGTCCAGCAGCGCTCTTTCGTTTTGCCTTTGAATGAGACTTTGACGATTGTGCACGACTAGAGGCTTTGGGGATGCGTCTTAGCATACCACTACTCCTTTTCGATTGGAGGGGGGATGGATTGGGTCTAGCTATTGCCAACATAGATTGCATATAGACACCTGCTATGGACTCTACACTGGCCTCTAACTTAAACTGTGGTCGGGACTCTAAGTGGTCCTCATGTATCCGATATATCCATAATGCGATATAAAACTAAATGTGAACTTTACCGCCCCTTTGGAGGCACTGCAAATTTATTTTCGCTTTTCACTTCTATCACATTATGTACTTTACAGCGTCCACAAACAATCGAAAGTACACTTCCTGTAGACGCAGTACATATCAGCATATTGCAGTTTGCGCACCGTACAGGAGTCAACCCTACCTGAATCACCTTCTTGGTCTGCGTTATCAATCTATAATCCCTCTCCAGTTAACTTTTGTATGCTTAGACGCCCAAATGTAAATGCACGAATCCGTCAAGCTCCCATTCTGCATAGGAAGAGCCATTAACGTCCGCATGTCGTCCCATACATACAGCTTATAACCCTCAAAAGAAAGCTCGTACTTCGATTTCCCCACGGAAAGATCTACCTTCTCTAAATCCGCAAGCTCTACAATCTTATTCGGAAGAGGGCCTTTGGGTACCAGCTCCTTTCGAGCAACTTTAGACACAAGTCCTGAGTCTCTACATAAGTCCGCTAAGTCTTTTTGGAACCAATCCAAGTCTCCTGTTTGGCTCACTACATACAGATACGATTCGGGGTTCTGATCGTGATAAAAACGCTTCATATGCCCCTGCGCACCCTCTCCCTTTGGGTCTTTAGGATCTCGCTTATCACTTTGATAAAAAATCACATTGCTACGCCCCAGAAGTTGCGCATCTGTAAGTTCTAAGTTTAAAAATGCTCTAGACGAGTTCTTTACGGGTCTTCCTTGAAACCCTCGTAGCAAGCTCTCCGGTGTGGGCGGGTTTTCAGATAAATCGCTTTGTGATAGTTTATTCCGACTCATGTCGACGCTCCGTAGATAAGTTTTCATTGCGCACAACTTCTTGCCCAACTGTGATCCCGATCGCAAGACCCGCAGCCCAGGCAAATAGTAAATGTTTAGTCTCCATGTTACTGTCCGACATCCCCTGCAGACCCTTATAGACAACATATCCAGACCCAAGGGATGCGAATGCAGGGAGTAATCTGTTCCAAACTGTAGAAGGATACACCTGCTCCCCGACTGTCTTGGATTCGAATCCGTTCCTACGCATCGGCTCGTTCCGCGCTGTCTGTATTACAGAGTTTGATGTACCGCTTAGTAACTCTACAATCTTAGATGCCGCTGGAGACTTATCGCGCTTTAGCTTCTCAATGTCAGCACTTCTCCTTTGGTGCGAGTCTTTTTTCTGATACATCTCACCCACGCAGAAATCGCCGCTTCCTAAAAAAAGGCACTCTTCAGGCAACGCTGGTAGACAGTCGTCGAAGGCTATGGATTCTGTAGACTCCATGCCCTCTAAAGTAGACTTTGCAATCCCTTTCGCCGGACCCCAACCCCCAGCGTCAAAGGGTTTGCCTTTGATCATAAAGTAGCTGTACTTTAAGGACGGCCAATCCCAACACGACGCAATCATGATTCCACCTCTTCATATTCTGCGTCTATTACATCATCCTCATGCTCTCGCCGAGCATTTGTTTCGTTTGTTTCAAAAGTCTTGCTTTCTGAACTGCCCTGCGCGTCCTGCGCGTCCTGCAAAGTTTTGCTAGCATCTACAGCGAGTTTCTGTAGATTGGCGGCAATCGAAAGCGCATGGCCTACTGCACCGAGCTTGCTTGCCACTTGCGACCTCTGCTCAGCCTCTAAACTGCACCAGTTCGACCACATATTTGCTACGACGTTTTTCGCTCTTTTCGTATCTGCCATAATCCTATCCCTACTGCGTCTACTACATTGTGGTCTTTAGGCTTTACGATTGTATTATACTCATCAGCGCTCAGCTTTGCAACAATTCGCCTGTACATTATATCTTTAGGGACAGTCCCTTTCCATGCGCGAGGTTCGACCCATATCACATCGAAACCAGCGGCTTGTAAAATTGCCGTGTATGCACCACAAGCTGCAGCGAGTTTGACAATCGCGCCCGGGTTTGGGGTATCCCTATGCACTTTAGGGTACTCGATGATCGCTTTGCGCTCAGCCCACTCATGGCCCATTATAATATGAGCGAGGTCTAAAAAAGAAGGGGGTTGCCCTGACCACTTTTCCCAATCTTCCGATTTTGTACTCGATAGATCTGCATACAGTAACTCTTTATCACTTAGTATCGCATATCCAAAGTACCGAAAACCCGGGTCAATGCTTAATAATGTCGCTTGGCTTTTTCGCGTCAGGCTCCGACTCGGGCTTGGCGTTTCCGTTAAATGTGAGTGCAAACTGCGCCTCCTGCAAGATTCGGTAAATGAAGACCTTCTGATCTATACCTTGAGGCAACTTACCTGTCCACCCTAAATTTGCAATCTGGTTTCCTTTTGTACAGACCATCACCATGCCGTCATAGTCATTCAGGTCTTTTACCTCCGAAACAAGTTTCTTAAGACTTGGCATCGAGAACCTCCGTATCTGAAGGTCCAGCCCCTTTGTCGTCTTGTACATCGCCTGCGGCATCCTCTTCCAAGTAGTCTGCTGCATGACCGATTGCTTCGTTGTACTCCTCTTCAACTAGCTGTGCATGGTACGCATCTTCATCTCCACTCTCGTCCTCGTCCTCGTCCTCGTCCCCATCCTCATCCTCATCCTCGTCCTCGTCCTCTTCACCTGATGTTAAATCTACCCAAGCACTTAACACGTCCTGAATCTCGACTAACGCAACGCCAATCTTTGACTCTTCGTCAAGCGAATCCATATCCATTTCTTCAAGAACAGTGGCAAAGTTTTCTGCAATTGTTTCTACGATCTGACCAAGGAATGTCTTCTCGTTTAGAAGAATCGCAAACTCTGCACGAGTTGACGCGTTTGCAACATATTGACGATTCGCTTCGACTTCTGCTAGCAGACTTCCAAGAATAGGTGCGATGTAGTCCCCGATAGCTTGAGATGCTGTGAGCGAGTCCGCATCCTCTTCCATTAACTGAATGAGCTTGCCCAGCTCTTGTAGAGATTCGTTTATAAGTTCGTTCGACATTATTTACTGTCCTTTTCTAAAAAACGGGAGCACTCTTTAACTGTTCTTTCAGCAAGAGATACTAGAGAGTCATTAAACACGCAGAATCGCTCCGTCAATAGGAAATCGGACCCATCTGCCTTTTTGTTCTTAAATCCACCAACGATAGACATTTTCCAACAACGACTACAGTCGTCGCAAAGCACACCATCAACAACACCCCCCGTACTATGTACAGGCGGCTCTAGAGGATCTACAAACGGAGACACGTTTTCAATCCGCAATGGGGACGCAATAGGAGGGAGGTTTGTGTCGGACGGACTCCATGTGGGCTGCGGCGCTTTAGGCTTGCTCATTGCTTCTTCATTCCTTCCATGACGGCTTTCAATGTAATGCGGGCTTTTGGAGAGCGCAGTCCCGATCTACTCTCGCTAAGTTTAGAAACTAGCGTGTCAAAGTCTTCGGTAAGTACCTCTGCAAGTACGTCTTTCGAAAACATACCCATCATAAGCGCCATCTTTATCTCATTTATCATAAACTTTGGGGTCTTTTTCGCCTTGACAGAATCGTCAAGATACTCCGCTAGTTTAGCATATCCGTCATCATGGTCAATAGACATTGTGCCTTCTTTCTGGAGCGCCTCGCTCCGATCATCTACTAAGTCTTGCACTTCAATGTACTCTGCTGCGCCAAGACCCTGCTCGGCTACGCTAGGAACCTGCTCTAATATTTGATGGGAATCGTCACTTTGAGTTCGCGCACTCTCAAGCTGCTGGGCGACTTGCGCTCTTTGCGCCTCTGTAATCAGCTCTTGCTCTCGGGCTTGCCTACGCTGCAATAACATTTCTCTACGCTCCCGCAAAGCGGACTCTCTCTCTACTGCAGCTGCCTTTTCCAGCTCTATCATTTGCTGCTGCTGGAGCATTTGATCCTGAGAACGTGCCGATTCCTGTGCCTGCTGCTGTGCTACAGCCTGCTGCGCAACTGCCGTTGCTGCGTCTACTCTCTGAAGTATCGGCCCTATAAACTGAGGTCCGTAATGAAGTAGCTTACCCATGAAGTCTTTAGGCTTTTCTTCTTGAGGCTCTGCGCTTTCACTTGAGGCTTCGCCCGGGTCGATAAACCCATGCTTCTTCAAGCGACTTTTTATTGCCTCAAGCTTGTCGAGTTGCTCGAACGGGTCATTAGACTCGGGTACTACTTGAGTGGCTGCCATATCCCTCTCTTTGCGAGTCACCTCTAAATCTTTAGTCATTTCGCGGATTTTTGATTCAAGCTGCTTACGGGACATCTCAGCAAGAGCTTCACGAGATTGTGCAGTGCTTTCTAAAATCAAACGCTGATTCTCACGATCTTTCTGCGCGGACTGCTGTTCTATCTTTGAGCGTTCAAGGGAAAGCTGCTCTTTCACTTGATACTCGCTCTTCAAGGAGTCGATCGTTGCCTCGAAGCGAGCAATCTGAGTTTCGTACTGCGCACGAAGCTCTTTTTTTGAAATATCTACAGATGCTCTAGCTTCTCTTTCTGCAGACACGACTCGCAACTCTGTGGATTCCTTTAGCGATTCTAACTTCGCCTCGAACCCTTGCTTTATCGCTTCAGCCTTCGCTTCGTACTTCTCTTCAAACTCCTCCTTCAACCTTACACGCTCTTCTAACAGCGTTCTTGCAGATGTGTTCTCTAACGTATGTATCCGATCTGTAAGGGACTTCTCACGCGCCGCGTAATCTTGCTTTAAGACCGTATCCCGTTCGAGTAGCGACATGCGGGATTCGTGATCCTTTGTCATCATTTGGGTTCGAAGTTCTGAAAGGTCTTGGCGTAACTGCGAAATGGTTTCATTCTTGTCTCTCGTAACAGAAGCAAGCTCATCTCTATGCCGCTCTCTCAAGTCCGAACTCTGGGTTTGGACAACTTGTAGTTGGGCCTGATAACTCCGAAAAGCATCGTCCTTTGATGTCTTCTCTTTGTCTAGATAGTCTTGGCGAATCCTCTCCACATCCTGAGAGTAAGATGCGCGGAGACGATTCAGCTCATCCATCAAGTCCGACTGTCTCTGCTCGAAAGTGCGCCTTAAGTTGTCTATGTGGGAAGAGTGTTCTTTAGTTATAGACCCCATTGCTGTATCGTGGGCTTGCCTCAAAGCTTCGAGATTCGTTCGCGAGCTAGAGTCATTGCCCTGCATCGCCATAAACTTTAACATCTCTTTGAACGGCGCAGAGCTGCTTTCCGCTGCATTTCTACTCTCTTCTCGCATACGATGCATCTCTTCTTTTTGCTGGTCAAGCAGTGTACGGTACATTTCGGCCTGCTGTTGAGCAGTCGCCTGCATCTGCGAATGGACATCTTTTTGCGCCTCGCGAAGTACGCCTAGAGCCTCATTTTCCGACTTCTTTGTACTTTGCATCGCCTTATACATCTCGGACGCATCTGTCAACGGCTTATCCAAGTTGGATGGGCGAGGGCGAGAGCGCGGAATCGTTTCAATATCTGCATCTTCGTACTCATCAAAATCATGATCTCTGCCACGGAACTTTCCTAATCCCATTCTTCGTCTTAACACATCACTTCTCCTACGACTTGATACTGAGTTGGACATATGCGCAGTAGGTAAGGGATGAGGCTTATCATCCGAACCCATAAAGTTTTTCGGCAGCCCACTAATCTCAACATGTTTTACTTGAGACTTACGGCTTCTACCTGTGGAATCCCTCTGATACGCCTCAATCTGAAATGAACCCCCACCCCATCGGTTAATGAGCCAATGCTCGTCAATAGGCTCATACACCTCTTCGATAAAGCCACCGATCGATAAACCCTCCCATGTCTTTGGGTAGAGTCTGTGTAGCTTTAAGTAATCTACTCCCGGTGTGTACGCAAACTGCTCGCACCACGCAAACAAACCTTCATCCTCTTTCGCAGGACGACCGACAGCTCTTTTGTCCTGTGATTGGTTGAGCGAAGGTCTAGGCTTTGCCTTTCCTAAAATGTTAGGCGAGTTCAACTTGAGAGAGTCAAGGTCGATCCCTAGCTCGTCAACTGTTATCTCGTCCCCTAATTCCGAAGACTCCTTCCCCGCCTCCTCTACAGGCTCTTCTACAGGCTCCTCTACAGGCTCTTCTACAGGCTCCTCTACAGGCTCCTCTACAGGCTCCTCTGCGTCTGCATTTAGGTTGTCGACATCTGACATAAAACCTCACTTTCAAGAGAATTTAACACTTCGCCTATTGACAAATAAGCACACTCAGTTTATATTGCAAGTGCAAAGTCTATTATTATATATAATATATATAGGGAGTTTTACCTATGACAGTTCGCTTAGGGCGAGACGGCTATCCCGTCCCTCATACCACCAAGCCCAAATCTTCTTTCTCTTGCGTTTGCCCTATCTGTATGGGTGCTGATTCGACAATTAGTGTCACTAAGACAGGTAACTGGATTGTGAGATGCCCTTCGTGCTGCATCGTAATGTATTTAAATGACGTTATGTCCATAAACCTGTTTCGGGGTCTGCAGAAATTCCTAGATGAAGAACCCGAACATCAAGTCCGGCACACAAGCGGAATCCTCCGACACGCTCCCGACGAGGGTCAATAAGGGCGAGGGCGAGGGCTGCAGGGCTACGGCCCTAACGTCCTAGAGGCTCTGCGATTGCGTCCAAGCGTCTAAGCACATGCCGGCGATGCACTCAGCTTCCTGTAAAAACTTTTTTTTGCAAAGTAGAAACTAGTTTTCGCATTGTACAAACTAGAAATTGCGACATAAACTAGTTTTCGCATTGCAAAAAAAAGTTTCTGCAGCAATTACAAACCTTTACAGGCCCTTTTTGGCCCAGCCTGCATACAAATAATGTGGTGTTCTAAAAAGCATCAGATTGGCCTGTACGTTGCGTTTTACGTAAAACACTACTCTAGGTACCCATTTGAGATAAACGTGCCTCTCAGCTCAATATGAGAGTTCTGAACACGCTCGCTTGGTCGTACGTACGGACCTCTCTATATAGCGCACGTAAACTTCAGAGTATTTCAAAAAAAATGAAAATACCCGTTGACCCTACGTGCAAATGCGTTTAGTTTGACCGACGGTTAGTTAGTGTTAGTGTTAAAGTGTACTGTTGACTCTTTAGTCGAGAGTTCAAAATAAACGCGAGTTGTATCTGCAACCCGCTTCAGAAGGAGTAAGCGAAATGCTGAAAATCACAGATCTACCAAGCGACATTTCCCCTCAAGAGATAAAAGATGTCGCAAACTCGGTGTACCGACACTTGCTGCAGAATGGGGAAGAACAGCGCATCAACGAAGAGCGCCATTTTCAAGAGACGATGGACACGCAGGACCCCGTTGAATATGAGCAGCAGGCGTGGGCCTACATCGCTCGTAGAGACGAGCTTGCCGCGAGAGATCTCAAATATACAGCGCTGTTAGAAGATCTACAGGACTTACACGACCGTAAAGAAGGAGAAGAGTCGAAATGACGAACTACTCACCGAAAGCAGCGCTATCGCGCTATCCGAAAAAACTAGTCCACGCCGCCGCTTGGACTGCACTCTCGACATCAACAGGAAATGTCGATGGCATGAGTATAAACTACACTGACACTGAAGCATTACTGAGCATGACCTCGGGGTCCGATCAGCGAGTCCCTATCGACGACTTATTGGAGATACTGTCCGAGCGAACAGCCAACCCCCACGTCGTCGGTGGTTCATTCGCGAGCGGATGTAGCATCCGCGAGTACTCTAGCATTATCGCTGAGACACTCAGAAACAATGACCCTGCGCGATTATTTCTGCCGAGGCCCGAGGCTCGAAGGGGAAACACACATGAGCAGTTGGACCGCTGTATCAGCAAAGCGTTT
>NW_026986611.1:0-5000 GCF_963675165.1 Halichondria panicea
GTACAGCAGATTAATTTTTATACAACTATCCACTATCCACGTGGGTGTTAAAAGTGCTGATTCAGCACTTACTGTTCGAAAGTTTATTGTTTGTTTTGAGTAGCAGTGAAGTAATTTTAGTGTTGCTTATGTTCACTACATACTAAATAGGACGTACTAAAGCTAATGGGAAGCTCGATATTAGCTAATTAAAGCGGCAAGTACCTCGGTTCGGGGATACATTACTTTTTTCGAAATTCCAACTATCGCACACTTTTGTTTTCTGGATTATTAGGTCATCATTGCAAGAGCAACGACGTTGCTATTCAACCCAGCTTGTTCCTAAGGCATGTAAGTCGGCTTGTGTAGGGTCAGATTCTGCATATCGCTGTTTGTTTTTATGGAGCGCCAAATGGGACATAATTCTAAGCATTGCATCTTCAAATCGATGTTCCATCATCCATGTGCTTCATTTGATCAGGGATGCAAAATTTGAAGCGACCATTGATCTTTTATTTGATTTTCCATCATACTTCTGCAATTTTGGTCATGCAAGTTTGAAGTGACCATTGATCTTAGTCAGCCATGCAAAGTTTGAAGTGACCATTGATATATGCAATTGATAAGTACAGCTGAAAGTCAAGTACAGAGCAGAGCAGAGGAGGTTGGACGCGCGTCATACTTTGTAATAATAAATCATGTGATAAATGATGAATAATTTTAATTATAAAGGGATCCTAGCAGATCCTTTTTTAGTCATGTCAGCACTTTCTTTCTGCCAAGTCAGCAGTAATTTTGTTTGCGTGTATAGAATATAGATTGCGGGCGTGTGGGAAGATGGAGGGCAATGGAAAAAGACCAAGGCATGTTTCCAGTCCTACTTTGCTAACACCTATACAAGGCCTCAAGAATTCCTCTTCAAATATTAACCTCTCAGGCTCAGCAGTGTTCAGACAGAGCAAAAGCTTGCTATTGACCAAGGTGCAAATCAACCAGCAGCTGTGGCCACAAGTGTTGACAGGGGAATCCAGAAGCTACAGCCAAAATAAAATTATTATGAAGAAGAATTGCCGAGCTTTAATGCACCCATTGAGACATGATCACTGCACACGCAGAGACTAATGGTTGCATGTGCAGACATGATCACTGCATGTGCAGAGACTAATGGTTGCATGTGCAGACATGATCACTGCATGTGCAGAGACTAATGGTTGCATGTGCAGACATGATCACTGCATAAGGCGATCATTGCACGTGCATGCTATGTCGGTATATTCACACCAGGACACGCCTATGTATATGCAGACATTGTTATTGAAACACACGGCGCGCCATACGTACGCGTTATCCTGTGTTGGAAAACCAGGTCTAGTCTCTTGAAAGACAAGCAGCTGGAGGCGTTGAAGTGTCTGTACGCTGGTGTTTATATGGGTACCGTACCGACCGGCTATGGCAAGTCCCAGAGCAAGTCCATCTGCTTTCCAGACACTTCCTTTCTTGATTGATGTGAAGCTTGACAGGACCAGTGCACCTCTCTCTGAAAGAAGTGTTGTGATGGTGATTTCTCCTCTTGTTTCTCTGAGTGAAGCCATCTTCAAAGTGTTGGTGTGTCTGTTCGACGTTCAGTGCCATACTCTCTGGAAGGAAGTATTGTTGTGACATTTGCCGAAAATTGGTCACAGAGTAAGTACGTGGTATCTGATCCGAGAACTGTGTGGCCTGAATGTGTTTACAATCCGAGGGACTTGTGTGTATCCGATCCGAGGGACTTGTTGCTTGAGTGTGTATCCGGACTTGTTGCTTGAGTGTGTATTAATGGATAGTGCTTTCAATGGTAAATCTATTGTGTAAATCAATAAGTAGTCCTCACATTATGTTACGTCACAGCCACTGTACTTATCCACATTTATTTTTTACCCACAGGTATGTTTAACTAATTTCTTATGAGATTAACTTGTCGCCTGAGTGTGTATCCGATCTGAGCCTCAAGTTAATGAATAAATCTACAGAGCTGATGTTTTACTTAGCTGTCTCTGTCTACAGTATATACAGAGAGGTAGCCTCTTTTTCTTTTTTCTGTTCTTTATCACAATAACTGTTTTAACGTTCAATGAGATAAAATACGGTAAATAATAAATTAATTGTCCACCCACGCGCCAACAGTAAATACTAGCCTCTACACAGGCTCTCCTTTTTCTGTTCTTTATCACAATCTTTCAATAAGATAAAATACTGTCTTATCGTTCAATGAGATAAAATACGGTATTAATTGGAGGAATAAAGAAAGAAATAGACGTAGAGTTAGGAAAAAGGAGAGCCTGTATTGGGAAGTCGCGTGAGGGTAGAAAGGTCTCTACCACCAGTCTCAGTAGGAGGGTTCCACTCTACAGGTACACTAACTTCATTGGCTGAGCTGTTCAGAGTGGAGTGTCTTATGGTGGAAGGTGGTGCTGGAAAATCTATAATGGGATGAACCCATTGTGCAAAGACCTCCAGACTAAAGTGCTCAGACGCTCTCCAGATAAAGTGCAGTCGATTCATTATTTATAACTGCATGTATGCATGCAACTCACCAACCAAATTGATTGTTGAAGATCCTATAGTATTTAAAGTAGGCACAAACCCCATACAGGACACAGTGATCCCATTCTTTGCTGTTCTTGACAGATTAGATGTTAATATAGTGTCGTTGGCTGCAATCAGTGTCACAGTGTAACCTGATACACCGATGGGTACATTGAGATCAGAGGTGGAGAGGATAGTGATGCTAGTAACATCTGACGGCTCCCATCTCAAGGCATCTCCAGCAGCAGTGCAGGTGAAAGTGACTGTATCCATTGGACATGGTCTCTCCACACTCACTGAATATTGTGCTTTACAAAGCATTCAATGCGGACATTCTAATGATATAGAGTCGTTCTTACCAGTGGCACTGCTGGCAGTGCTAAAGCCAGCCAGGAGGAGAACTCTAACCAAGTTCATCTGGGACTAGATACGTATACAGTGATTCTATGCAGTTAATAATGGACCTTTGCAAGTTATTAACTCTCATGCATGCACTGTCAACATCCTGTGAAATTGAGTGGGCTATAGTGATGTTTTGCCTCGATTCTAGGCTGCCCTCGAAAATATAAACCCTGTCAAATATCATTCTGCTTCATTTGGAGCTGATTGCATGCCAATGCATGGGAAGGAGTATAGGAAAAATAATCGGAATTTCCACTTTGTCACTTGCTGTTATGGTGGATCAGCATGCTTCTTTTCCTTAGTGGGAATGCGTGAGACAAGAAACCCAATACACCCCCTATAGATACTTATCAGGCAGAGTTGATAAAGAGGAGTATCCAACTCCCACCCACATTCCATTCTAACTAAAAACGTCACTAGCACTAGTTGTGCACTGTTAGGTATCAGTACAAACCAAAACACATGTGCTGTGTCAGTGTGTGCTAATAGCATAATTGACCACTACACCTATGCACCCACTTAAAATGTGATGTAGTATGACATAATTATACTTGTATCGAAACATGGTTTATACTACAACTATATACGCGGTTATTATTTAGTCAGTCAAATGACCATAATTATATAGTATGTTACATTTACTCCACTTCAGGGTACTATTATTAATGCAGCTGCTATAAATTATAGACACAACCTCCAGACACAGAAATTCTTTCTCGGAAATTATTATATCAGATCATCGTGATCCATCCTCTGGTACATCATGCGATGCGAAAGTAATTTATGTGTGTTACATGTTATTACAGCAATCTATTTTTTAATGCAATAAAAAGACTGTGTGTAGTACAAAAACAAATTATGGATATGCATGTACTAGACCTAAATGTCAGTAGCTTGTAGGTGTTCTTCTGCGGACTGGAAAGAAATGGGCTCATGGAGTGCTCCGTGTTTAATGGACCTGGCCCACCTGATCGCCAAGATGGTGGATCTTAACAGAGAGAACTTAGCTTACATCTTATTAACGTTTTGCTGTAGGGGGTGTTTTTCTTTTTGCATATCATTCCTGCTAATCGCTTGTAGAAGGTATAGTAACCGATCTTCCCATTCTTCCCGAGACTGATAATACCAGGGGACCGTCGGAGTGAATGTTGAGTGTTCAATTTCTTTCATTCTCTGGTCCTATTCCCGTTCTCTTTTTCGTGGCGCCTGTAGGTTGCTTGCAGAGTGGCCTGTCCTATTTGATCGAGCGCATGGGTTGAAAATTCTTACATCAAAAATGCTCTTTCAAATCGACCACCCCAATAACGCATTGGTTAATTGCAACATCAAGTCTCGAGTTGCATTCAGTGTTGGCAGAGCGAAGTGTCATTGTAATTACCTCCCCAGAAAGGGGCTGTAAGTGTGAATCAGCAGTTAAATTATCTTCCACAAAAATTGGCTGAAGAAACTTATTGAATTAAGAAGTCAACGGCACTGACGAAATCAACGGAGTTGACAAAATATGCTGCAGAAGGCCTCCCAAGTCCCTGTATTCTCCCATGTACCAGTGGAAAACTTGCAGACCCTCATTGAGACAGGCTCCGAAGTCAACATATTCCTTCACCATGCAGATGCTTGCTCATGCAGGTTCCATTCAAATCACCTGATCCAATGGGCAAGCCACAGGTGAGGCATTATACCGTCTGATGCTTTGTCTCATCATCCGGATCATGACCAAAGCACTGTAGTACAGCAGAGAGGGCCTTTCAACAGTTGGTGGATATGTTGCCTTCTGATAAGGTTAACACACAATTCAACTGAATTGCAAAGAAACATTTTGAAGTCAGGTTGCGTTCTAAGGAACGATGACAAAACAGGTTTCGGATAGTAAAGCAATTTTAGTTGTGAGCAAGCTCCTTATTAGGTTTAACATCTTGGGAAAAAATTTTGTACGACGATATCGAAGGAGTGCGTCCGATTGCAAGCCCTGACGATACGAAGGTCATTGCAAATGCTTGTGAGTCACTTTAACATACAGTTCAATGTGAAAAGACAAGCTCGAAAATCACAGCCCT
>NW_026986612.1:0-1000 GCF_963675165.1 Halichondria panicea
GTGCGTGCGTGCGTGCGTGCGTGCGTGCGTGCGTGCGTGCGTGCGTGCGTGCGTGCGTGCGTGCGTGCGTGCGTGCGTGCGTGCGTGCGTGCGTGCGTGCGTGCGTGCGTGCGTGCGTGCGTGCGTGCGTGCGTGCGTGCGTGCGTGCGTGCGTGCGTGCGTGCGTGCGTGCGTGCGTGCGTGCGTGCAGACTAGCTGCTACAGCTGCTCAAGGATGAATCAAGTGCAAGTATAAGAGTTTCTATAGGCTTCTAGTCATGTTTTCATTCGTGGATTTGCAAAATAATGCTTCGTTCTCGAGTTATGCCTAGTTTTGCTTACTTGGAATGCAATTGCAGTTTTTTCAGAAGAGCACGTAGCCAAACTTGTTTACCGAGGTCCGTCCATCGATGGAGGCTATAGTATCAGCTTTCAGTCCATACTATAGTACTGATACCAGGCCCTCTTCTTTGGAGGTGAAGTGGGCATGACGATACGGTGACCACAAAATGAGTCTATACTGTGTATATAATTATGTGTATCTGTCCAGTCAGTTTAATTCTTAATACCTGCATGCAGATTGAGAGAACACGAGTGAAATGTGTGCGAAAACATATTCTCACTGCAGGCATTGCTGTACATGATTTTCAAGGAGGTGAAAATCAATTATACACTAAAGATTTGCAAGAAGTTGTTTCTCAATTAATGGAAGCCATTAATGTTTGGTTTGAGTTGGGCCTCGCTTTAGGGATCCCAGTTGCCACGCTTGAGAATATCAAGTGTCACACAAATCACAATATAGATGGTTTGATTAGAATGCTGACCCAGTGGCTGGAATCTTCACCTTCTCGTACATGGAGGGACATTTGCAATGGCCTCAGAAGTGTCACTGTCAAGCATGACGTTCTAGCAAATACGATTGAGAATGGTAAATGTGATTGTGTGAAGTTCACTGCATGTTATAGCTAAAAATGTTCCAAAAACCAGGTCGGCTATCTGGGAAGAGAAAAAGACAACAAAA
>NW_026986613.1:0-1000 GCF_963675165.1 Halichondria panicea
CCAAGAAGCATTGTTTAGTGTTGGTAGTTTCAGTGCTTGGTAAGCGTGCAAAGACGGAGATAAATGTCTCACTGACGATTATCGATACATTCGGCAGCTCATTTCTCATGACCACCATTCCCTCCGCAAGCAAGTTATTCTTTCCAATTTTGGGGGAGCTGTTACTTTCTTACCCATCTGTAGATCCATGTAGTTAGTTTTGTGCAAAATTGTCTTGTGCTTCGTGCAATAGCCGCCGATTATAGGTGTCTGGCGAAGATAGGTTACTTACTCTATATGGCTTTCTAGCTCAGGTCTACATTTGCACTGTACAATGGAAAGTAGTGCTCCGGCTCCATTTCAGAGTAAGTGATGTTGAACTGTTTGTTAATAATAAATAATAATTAATTACTTTCCATTTACTTTCTTTCCTTTTCATGTAAATGCAGGTAGGTTTAAGGAAGCTTTTAAGACTGTTTTGACAGAGAGTATATAGATTCAAAGCTTCATCACCAGAGGAAGCAGTTGCCCTCAACACAGCTTTTGCGTTGATAGTTTCGTTGGAGGGTTCTGAACATAGTGTGATGGTTCAGGCTTTTACTGTGAAATTCTACTCAGAATTGAAGTCGTGACATTCTGCAGCATCATTTAATTATCATGCACAGTTAAATTTATAGAATTGAACAATTATTTATCACAGTTAAGAATTGAACATGTGAATGTGATTGAACATGTGAACAATGATTTCTCTATACAATATTATGCTTGTGCCTTCTTTTGGGGGGGTTATTCTCATCACCTAGCTGCAATGGTCACCTTCTATTGTCTTTCAGCAGTTGCCTCTAATTGTTGCACATGTGCTGTTGATCACCCGAAGAGCCTGTGTGTTCTTAGCAAATTCACTAACATTCGGGTTCTCGTTGGATTTACCCCTGTCTTTGTTGGCCAATTTAACGGGGTCCTGGCACAACCTGTTGCTGATGACTCCAGGTATCGTGAACAGATATCTAACCATCTCCAC
>NW_026986614.1:0-1000 GCF_963675165.1 Halichondria panicea
AGTAGCCTGCACTTCTGTAAGAGCTCAAAAGATGCGCAAGGTAATGAAGTACTTGCATAACAAATTTCAGATCTTAACTCAAACATATAAGATAGTTTCATGCCTAACATATTTTCAATGTACACATATTGTAGCAGCCCTCTGGAGTGATGATGTCATATGATGTAACAGGTGGTGGTCCAATGGAAGCGCCAAGAGTTGAACTTTTAGTACCTGCACTCAAATTGTTCCAATCACATTTAGTTTAGAAGATATTCACAAAAACGTAAAAAATCAAAAGTTCTACTCTCTTTGGTTGTTGCACTGTAGTTGGTAGTTCGCAGTTGCTATTTGATAGTTCAAACACGTAGTTGGCAGTTGGCAGTTGGCAGTTGCATAGGTGCCAACCCAGGGCCGTAGCCACCAACTTTAGAGTCGTCAGGTTATGAAATAGCCTCGAGACCAGGCCGATTAAAAATACAGCCTGGTCTCTATTGCATGGGTGATGTGCACATGCGCGAACTGAGTTACCCAGATTCGTTATACTTTAGTAAACCTTTGTAAAAATTATACCGTAAACTAGTTTGTTTCTTTCCCTACAAATACTTGTCTCCTGTAAAGCTGTGGCTTATGCTCTCTATTGCGTTGTCAGGAGACTTGCTGGCTAGCTGTGGCCCTCTATGGTGTTGTCGAGAAGGCTTGCACACTAGTCTGAAGCCAGAAGAAGCTCTTATTTGTACAGAAACCAAATCACGACCATCCAACCATCATAGAGGTAGATGAGAGTCTCTTCTGTTTCAGACTAGTGTGCAAGCCTTCTCGACAACACCATAGAGTGCATAGTAGATAGTACGTGGGCGTATATGGACCACGCCTATGATTAATTACACATGCCAGGCCGTATTTTAATCTGCCTGGATTGGGACATCACCTACAATAAGACTCTATGCTGATTAAGATGTCGCCTAACCTTCTCCTTCCTACGCTCAGCCATTCAAGAAATCAGAGGTGCAAGATCGTC
>NW_026986615.1:0-1000 GCF_963675165.1 Halichondria panicea
AATTGTGCACATTCAGCAATAATTGTGGCAAATTAAACTGGGATTAGCCTCGATTGCAGGCCGCCCTGAAGATATGTGCACAATTATTGCTGAATCAGCACTATTTTTTGCAAAATTTTCGTCATGCCTAGCTAGCTGGGTGGGGCTCGATCTGCAGCTAACGCTGCTTTGCCTGCAAGTAGTGCTCACTAGTTAGAGTTGTGCCAAGAAGTTGGTAGTTTCAGTGCTTGGTAAGCGTGCAAAGACGGAGATAAGTGTCTCACTGACGATTATCGATACATTCGGCAGCTCACTTCTCATGACCACCATTCCGTCCGCAAGCAAGTTATTCTTTCCAAATTTTGGGGAGCTGTTACTTTCTTACCCATCTGTAGATCCATGTAGTTAGTTTTGTGCAAAATTGTCTTGTGCTTCGTGCAATAGCCGCCGATTATAGGTGCCTGGCGAAGATGGGTTACTTACTCTACGTACGTTTGACAGAGAATTTGTATGTCAGGACAGCATAGAGACATGACACTAGATCTATCACTATGGATGATAAATCACAATTAAGAGCAAAGCAAAGACATATGTGAACACTTGGCTAGGAATTCAAAAAAGGTAACAGCTGCAAGGCCTGCTTTTGAAGTGTGGTACAGATGCTTGATAGTGAACCTTTTCAACCAGATCTAGTACATGTATAAGGTACAATACATTGCCTTACTCCATTGTGATGCATGTATGTCAGTCTATGTAGCACTACCATACCATGATGTATTTCAGTAACAGCGTCCAAAAAAATAATTCACTTCTGAGTGGTGCATCTTTTAGAACACAAAAATTGCGTTCAGCCCAGCTGGCGCCTACCGTATAAGCTCTTTTTAGGCGCCCCTCTAAAGATGCGCCATGAAATGGTAAATAGAGGTAAAATGAGCGAACAAATCACAGAATTCTTCCTTCCACGTCTGGGCAGCCCCCAAGCCAAAACAAACTGTGCGACCTACGCACAGGCCTGTTGGAA
>NW_026986616.1:0-13766 GCF_963675165.1 Halichondria panicea
TGCAGGAGAATCGTCGACTGCTGGGTGGCCTACGGTGTGTTCTACATGTTACTATGTCGGAGAGTGTGTACCGTCTGGCGGAGTGTGTTGCAGTGGTACGGCTGTAAGATTTTCCGCGCGCCCGATGACCGTTGACTTCCCGTTCACTATTCACAGCGATTTCCCATTTGGTATCCCTTTTGGTTTCCCTTTTGATGTCCATTTTGATGTCCCTTTTGGTTTCCCTTTTGATATCCCTATTGATGTCCGATCATTATTGATTCCGGCAGGCGACGACGTCGACGGCGACGTGTTCTGTGTGCACTGGAACGCTTGATGGCGGGGTGCACTGGGTTCCCGTTGGCGTACCGCCATTCGACTGCGACGTCGACGCACGATGGATACCCCACGTCGACGGTGACGTCGTGTACGACTGCTGTGTCGCATGCCGAGTACCTTGCCGGACACGGTGGGTCTGCGTCGAATTGTTATGGGTCGTTTCCTCAGCCGATCAAGGCGGGGTTTTTTGTGGACACGAGCCGACTTCCGAGTTTTTTCACTGATGTTGGGCCACCGTCGTTTCTTCCGACGTTGACGAGCTGGTAAGCGGCGGCGGACGCTCCCCCGCCTTGGGAGAAGACGATTGACTGTGACTTTGGTTTCCAGGTACTCGCTTCCGATCCGATCGATGTTTGACGTTCGAGAGTCGTACGTGTTTGGGGAGCCGACGTACCACGTGTTTCCGTCTGCGACGGTTCGGAATGCGGAGTCTGTGTTTGGGTTTCTTGCGGACATTGGCGGACGATTTCCGACGCTGGACTTGACGTATGAGCGACTGAGTGGGGATCTGACGTATGCGGAGGTAAGATGTGCGGCCGCTGCTTTCATCGGGTGCAGTTTCTGATGTTCGGCTGCTGTTTCAGGTGAGCAACCTGATGGCCGGGTGGGATTTGAACCAGACGTCGGTGGTGTGCCTTGGCGGGGGGGTGTTACAACGGACTCAATGGAGTGTCTGCGTCCGAGCTTGCGAATCGGGTTCACAACACGACGCTGTTCACTGAGAACGGGTGGTTCTACAGCGACGGAGTAACGCTTGTGAACGGGCTTCTTCGATTGTACCTTGGTGGCAACATCAACGGCGGATTTTTCAGTGATCATCTGTAAGCACTCTGCTCCGACGTCGCGCTGCATTTGTCCGACTTTGACACGGACGTTGGCGCAGGTACGGACGACAAGGGGATGATGTACCGACGACGACGGCGCCGACGGCGTCGATGACGTGTACATCGACGTCGTGTGTGGCTGTCACTAACTACACGATTGTCAACACGTCGTCGTGCACTGCGACATCTGCGACGACGGCGGAAGAATGCTGTACGGACTGTGGGTCGTGTGCTGTGTACCTTTGGACAAACGCGTCGACGTGTTGGACGTGTGGGTCGACGGTATCGATTACGACTGGTGCGGATACGATTGGATACGGTACCAGCTCGTGAGGACACCCTTTCTGCCGCGCATTGACTGCCACCGCCGCCGACTCGTTTGATCTGATTTTGTTGCCGCAGGTACATTACGACGACGACGACCTCGACAGCTGCCGACTGCCGATCTGCGTGTGCGTCGTCGAGTCTTGCGACGACGTTGCCACCGCCGATGTCGACGCTGTACTGCACTGGGTATGATTTTGATGGGACGACGTGTCGCGTTCACCACAATCCGACGACGACGCTGACCCCGAGTGGTGGGTACTCTGCTGGGCTGTCGCGAGGCCGTGGTGCCATTGACGACGTATGTGCGGAACATTGGGTACAGTCGATCGATGGGGATGACTCGAGGTTTGCCCGGGAGCGATCCAGTCTACCTTGGGACGTCGTTTGATTACCTGTGGACGCTTGGTAAGCCACCGCGGCACGAGCCTCGTTCGCATTTCGTTGCTAATTCATATCGTGTGGCAGGCACATCCGGGCCGATTCCGACGTCTGTGACGACACCTGCGTCGACGTATGTGCCGATTGACATGTCAACAAACAGGGACGTGAGTCGTGTTCGGAATGTGTTTGGGCTTGTGAGCCGACTGCTTCTTGACGTCGACGGCGACGATTTTGGAGCTGCTGTTGGCGGACCGACGACGACGACATCGATAGCTTCATCGCTGACGACCGGCGACGCCGTGTGTGACGACGACGTGTGTGGAGCGTGCACGTTGTACAACCGCAACGTTTCTGTATCGCCGACGTTGTGGCATCGATGGTGTGGACGACCGACGACGCGATTGTACGAGGATGCGCCGACGATTGTTGCTGGGACGGGGATGAGCCTGGAGCAGTCTTTGAGTGTACTCCGCAAGGCTGTACCGATGCGACTTGGGTTTGGGACACTTCCGGTACGCTTTGCTTCGCCGCCGCCCCGCGCTCCTTGCCGTCGGCACCGTTTCCTGACTTGTTTGCTTGCAGGTATCGAGCCGAGAGTGGTACAACCCGTCCCCGTCTGCTGCATCGTTCATTGGAGCAGCGCCATCGCTTCGGTTCTGCTGGCGGTCATCGATTGGAGTGGTTGGAGATCCGACGTATCCTGGAGGGTTGTGTGTCCTCCGACGGGCAGTGCTGGTGGGAGACGGCGATGCTAACGAGCGGGTTACCGTCGACGGACAACGACCTCGCTTGGATGCGGGTGCGGGCTCTACTCTTTCGACGACGGTTGTAACGAGTGCGGGAACGATTGATTGGGCTACGGCCGGGGTGAGTTTCCACCCGCTGATCCGTATTCATTGTCGTCGATGATGTCGTCGATGTGCGGCTCCGTTATTGATTGGCGGCGGCGGGGGGGGGCAGGCATCGAGTGACGGGATGGTGTGTTCGACGACGACGACGACGGATGGGGTTATTCGGCGTCGGTGTGAATTTCCTGCGTCGACGACGGGGTATTTTCCTACGATGTTGTCGTCGATGTCGAACGTACCGGCAATTTGATGCGATTCCGACGCACGAGCCCGTGGTACCACCGGTGTCGCTGTTTGCGACACTGGTTGCGATGTGCGGGTGTACGGAGCCAGCGTCGACGTTTCCGACGACGACCATTACGGACGTGTGTGTGATCGACAACGCGTGTGTGATGTGCGGGGCGTCACCGACGATGCCGTACTACCGGTGTGGGACGACGCTGATTCCGTCTGGACCGGGCGGCGACGCTGAATCGAAGACGCGGTTGTGCTATGGGTGTCCTTCGACGATTGGGCAGTGCGGCAAGCTTGGAGGGGCCTCTACGCTCACGAGCTGTGCATCGTATGTCGCCCCCGTCGAGTATCGCCGCCGCCGGCAACGCCCGAGGGCGATAACGTCACAGCCGCACCTGTGCGACAGCTCACCGTCGCCGACTCGCCGTCTTTCAGGTACGACCCTGTGACCGGGGAGTGTCCGAGCGGGTACGATTTCTGTGCGGTGATTGGGATTCCGTCGTACACGATGAAGATACCTGCGGTGACAGCCCGAGCATCTGCGCCGCTTTCGACGACACTTTCCGGTCTATTCGAACCGTCAAAAGTGATGTACGACAACAACGGGACTGGAGGGATGGTGTTCAATTTGCCGCCGGCGTTTGGAGCGACGAATGTTGCTGGGTCGATGGTGAGCGAAACGGCGATTGATCTTGACGGGAGTGAACTGTGTATCGGTGGGTTCTGGGCTCGTTCTTGAGCAGCCGCGGTACCTTGAGCCGATACCGACGAGCTACCCGACGGACATTGACGCGGGGACCGACGGGGGTTGACGCCAGCCGAGCTCGAGCGATGGTAAGATGATGCCCCCCGACTTGCAATCGTTGTCTTTGTTGTACTCATGAATTGTTGCTTGCAGGTGTCGTGTTGCTGGAGTATCGACGTGCAGCACGCGACTTGCCGACGGAACGCTGAGTGCCCGAGCGCGGATGTGCACCTTCAACACGACGTCTGGAGTGTGTACGCTTCGTACGATCACGCAAGCGGACTACACACAGTATGCGCCATCCAAGGCGACGTTTGGGATCGGTAGCCATCAAGTGTAAGCTCCCCCCCCCCGCCCGCGCGCCGGCTTTGAGTGCCTTCTGACCTCTTCTGGTTTCAGGTACTACCCGACGTGTCATTTGTGGGTGCCGTCGATATCTGCTGCGTCCGAGTGCGGGTCGCCAAACCATTTCACTGGGTGCGTGATGACGACGACGTCGGAGACGTACTCGAGTCATCTTTCTGTATCGACGTCGATGTTCAACAACGTGCCTACGAGTCTGTACGTGCCACTGATTGCGAGCGAGATCTTTGTTGGTCGTGGCGGAGGGGACACGATTCTTCCGATGGTGACGATTCGAGCGCTGTGGTTTGTGTACACCGGGACGTCGACCGACGCCGACGCTTCCGAATACGACGGTGATTGGGTACTGGAACAACCTTGGTGCCGTCAGTTGGTAAGTTGTGCGATACCCGACTTTGTTTTGACGACTTTGGTTATTGACATTGACCCGGCAATGCAGGTACACGCCTACGGCCAGTGAGCGCACGCTTGTGCCGGGGTCATCGGGGCTGTATCAGCTTGTGCTCGACACGGACCTGACGACGCTTGGGTTGGTGTACGAAGACACTGATGCTGTGTTTGATGAGCTGAGCGACATCCGAGGGATGTTGAGTGGAGCACGAATGGCGGCGATCAACATTGGCGAGTCGTTCAACCATGTTGGGTTCAACACCACGTCGACAACGCCGTCGCCGAGTGCGCCGATTCCCGAGTCTGCATTGACGTCGCTGCTGACGAACGTGTGTGCCGTTGACGATGCGGGAAGAGCTAACGGTACGGCCCACGCGGTTTTTCCGATTCCGACTCGCTTGTGTGCTTCCACTGCCGCCGATTCCGACTCACGTGGTTGCTTGCGCAGGTTGATACGATGTCGTCGATGGTGGCGTCGTCGTTGGTGTACCGACGGAAACCAATCGACTGTGCGATGCTTGCGTCGAACATCGAGACGATGGGGCCCGACCTGCGATTGCGTTGCTGTTTGAAGACGGGGGGGATATGTGACGATGCGACCTCGAGTCGACTTGCGTACCTGAACAACGACGACGACAACAGCGTATCGACGGCGACGAACGTGCGATTCTTCAGTGGGTGGTACGGAGTGATGAGCACGCTGTCGACGACGATATCCGATGGTGCGATCTTCTTTGACACGACGGCGGCCACTGACACGAGTGGGCTTGGGTTTGATCTTCAAGCGGCTGCTGTCTCTGCGGGGAACGTTCCGTCTGGGTGGAGAGTTGGCGGGATTCCGTCGTGCGGGTCGACTCCAACCACGGCGTCGTGTGCAGTCAGTACGTTTCACGCCGGGTGTTTGGGTATTTGTTTCGTTTGCTCACGTTGTAGTTCCGCAGGCATTGACCGGACATCGTTTGTGCCGTGTGTATCGATCGAACCATACGGTAGTGGGCATCGTGCCAGAAGCCGACGATGTACGCCATGTACCCTCGGTATGCGGCATCGGACCCTACTGCCGACAGCGGAACGTTCATGTATCCCATTCAGCTGTTCAAGACTGGCGAACCTGCGGGGATGCCGACGGGTGCTGCGAATCTTCTTCGGGAGGCGAATTCTGTGTGGTGGGGGTGGTGCGGTGTGGAACCAGTAAGACATATGCCTGTTTGGCTGGCTTCTCTTGCCTGTTCTTATTGGTGTGTGTGTTCCAGGTACATGCCGATGCTTCATTACTGTGACTTCTACTTCACGACGACCGATTATCCCGACGGTCGACCTGGGGTACTGTGACAACGACCCGCTTCCGTTGAACGAGCGGATCAATTTCTGCAAAGAGTTGACGCCGCAGTACGTGTTTGCTGGGACTGGTAATAACGGAGTTGTCGCTGGAAGATTTGTGTCCGTGGCTGTCGACGACGATTGACAACCCGGAGGCGTATCCGTACTGCCTTGTGTTCAGCGACCACCCAAAGTGCGACCCCTCCTTTGCCGACATCGGCCTGGTCGCATGCTAATTGTTGTGAGTTGCAGGTACCCAACGGTTGAGTCATTGTTGGCGAATCGACTTCCGTCTGGTGTCGAGTGGAACGGCAAGCGGTTTCTGTACGTGCCGTTCAAGATGGCGATTCTGTCGAACATTCTTTCGGTGGCGTCTGTATCGAACACGCTGTGAGTGGTATTTCATTTGCCGATTGGCAGTCGCATCTTCTCAACAATCCCCGGGTGCAGGTACTCGAACCATGCGGATGCGTCGACGTTTGCACGGTTGACGTCTGCGAATTACCGACGGTTTGGGCCCGCGGGTGCTTTGATCTTTGAGAAGATGGCGAGTCTCGGGGACCTTACTGCACTGGATCGATTGTGTGACGACAGCACGCCGATTACGCCGGCGACGCTGCGGCTGGTGTACGACATCATCATGTTGTCGTCGTCGGCGTCTGGGTACACGTTCATTCTGCTTGGTGGTACGACGAGCCTGGAGCTTGCATCGAAAACGTACACGTCTTCCGAGGTAAGAATCCGGAGCGCCAACGATACGCCGATCGATTTGCTGATTGTATGTATCCGCAGGTGTGGAGCGTGTTTGCAGAGACGTCGACCAAGCTCGAGTACAACGACACGACAATCACGACTGCGATTCCTGGAGTTCCAGTGGTGGTTGGGACGGCGGCCACGACGTCGATCAACTCGATTCCGACGTGCACTCGGTTCCAGATCGATGGTGTTGGCATTGTGATCACCGGGGTGACGTTTGACCAATCGGAGTGCACGTTGACGTCGGTGGTGTCGCAGACGCCGCTGATTTTCAGTGGGGCGTACGCGACGTCGTGTTCTGTGTACGACATTACGGTGATTGACAGCCGAGCAGCGATTGCGGTGCTTGGGGGCAACTCGATCGTGTACACGTTCCAGCCTGTGATCAGCGCCAACGGGATGACGATTCACGACGTCCGGTTCCAGTACAGCCGTTCGTCGACGATCAATCCGTTTGATCGGTAAGCTGCGGCGATGTGATTGGGGCCATTTTCGCTCAACATATCGGTAATTCTCACCTCTGCGTGGGGTTGTGCAGGTACATCTACGCCGTGTATGCCAAGACGCTTGGTGTTCCGATTGTGAGTGCGTGCACGACGACGGCGGACACCGGGTGGGAGATGCTATCGAACTGTGTGCACCGACTTGTGGACTACGATCGGCTTGGGGGTGACGACTGTACTGCCACTGGCAAGTGCCTAACGGCGAGTGCTGCGACGTGCTGTTCGACGATTGCTGAGATTACGAGCGACCTCGAGTGCACGACGGGGTACAAATGTACGATTCCCGGCTGTCGTCATGGTTTTCCTCTTCGAGTGCTCACTGTCGTCGTCGTTTGCAGGTACACTGATACCTGCACCGAATGACCAGAAGCTGTGCAATGCGGATGCGTGCAATTGCGACAGCCGGGACACGTGTATTGGCCTTGCTGATGGCACGCCGACGTGTTCTCCGACATCGACGGCGCAGTACCGAACATCGACGTCGACGACGACGGTTGTGCCGACGCATCAAGACTGGCAGTTCTACAGCAACAGCGTGTGGTAAGCCCCCCCCCCCTCTCGAGCCTTCTTTCTTGAACCGCTTCTTATGGATCGTCTTTGTGCAGGTACCACCCGACGACGCCGTACTACAGCAACCGACTTGGGTCGAAGATTTCGTTTGGACGGGGCATTGGGACGTCGACGCTGATCATGTCGATTGCGGGGCTTCTGACTACGTCGTTGACGGATGCGATGGTAGTGTATCGCGAGTTCTCGAACGTTGTACCGCCGAGCGACCCACTTGCGGTTGTTTCGGTTGTGCCACTCGACGACACGAGTGTCGACGGAACGACGTGGGAGTAAGTGCGCTGCCATGCGATGTGGTTGTCCGCTGCCGCTTATTCCGAATTTCCACAGGTACGTGAGTTCGACGCAGCTTGTGCTCGAGTTTGACCGGCTTGTGGACAGTCCACTGTTTGGCAACTACGACCACCACATTGCATCGATGATGACGGACATCAACGCGTGGTGCGTCGGAGTCGCCAACACGTCGAGTCGATTGGTTGTCGAGCCGTGTGCGTGGTCTGCGGCGCGGTGGTACATTGATCCGGTGACGACGACGGTTCATCTGTCTGGCACGCCGACGATGTGCATCACGGGGACGCCGTCGGTGTCGTCGGTGTTGTCGATGATGCCGTGCCAGCCGTGCGCGGTTGGATCGGAAGCAACGACGACGGCGCGTGCGTTTGATCCCGCCGACGTCGACCGAACCTCGATGATGACGTTCACGATCTCTGGCGGTACAATCACTGCGGCGGCGTCGTTTGACAACGGTTCGATTACGACAACCACGGTGCCGACGGGCGACGACATTGTCGTGATGCTGGATGCACCTTCGTCGATTGGGATGCTGATGAACCATTCGTCCGGGGAGTGCTGGACGGTGTCGTCGTTGTCGTCGTCGTTTGAATGGTGAGGCACTTACCCCGGTTGGCAGAGACACACGAGAACACTCCCCGAAAGCCATTTTGTTGTACTGATGTCGGTTGTTCACAGGTACCACACGTGTCTGATTACGACGTCGTTGATGAACCCGATGGCGGGAGATCGAGGTGTGTTCCAGCAATTGACGGCGCGAGGTCGTGGTGGACCGATCCATGGAGTGGTATGGGATGATGCCGGGTGTGTTTGTGCTTCTGGGTGTCCGTCGATCCAGACGATCAACGGTACGGACGGGCACGGACGCGGGGGTGTACTTTCGGTGGCGGACGACGGTGTGACGATTCTTTCCGGGGGATTTGGGTACATCAGTTCGTCTGCGATTGTTGGGTTGCCGTCGATGTGCACGGGGCGTGTGATAACGGCGCGGGTGCTGATCCAGCCCTTTGACGAAGACTTTGACATTGAGACGAGCGGGCTTGAGCTGGTGAACATCACGAGCTTCACGAGTCGGTACGAATCCCGCCATTTCCTTGCATCTCTCTTGGAGAGGAGTTCTGATGTTGCGATTTGCAGGTACGGCGGTGGGCACAAGTACCGAACGACCGCGACGCGGACGACCATGTCGACGATGATCTATTTGTTGGTGGTGGTGTTTGTGTACCTGAACTTCCTGGCGGTGGTGTTCCACGTGGTGATGATTGTGTACCGGTCCAAGCTGGAGAGACGCATTCTTACCAAGTTGAAGCAGGCGTGATCACTATAAGTGAGTGATCATTGGCATGAGTGTGCGCGCGATGGCTGCGGCCGCGCCGCGTGCAGCATCGCCGGCGGCGGCGGCGCCGTCGTCGCCGGGACCTCCGCCTGCGTCGTTGCTTGACAATCTGACGACGCTTGTTGCAGCCGCCGACAAGATGAGTCCGGGTGCAGCGGTGTGGGGATGGTCGGAGGGCGAGCGCGCGCCGATCGCCAATGGCGTCGACGACACCTTCGACGACACCTTCGACGACGCCTTCGACGACGCCATTGCCGACGAAGCCGCCGACGAAGCCGCCGACGACACCCCCGACGAAGCCGCCGCCGACGACGACACTCCGGACGCCGACGCTGCCGACGACGACACTCCGGACGCCGACGCTGCCGACGACGACACTCCGGACGCCGATGCCGACGACGACACTCCGGACGCCGATGCCGACGACGACGCTCCGGACGACGCCGATGCCCTCGAGGAGATCCCGGGAGATACGGCCGAGCCTATTCGGTACGACCTGTTCACCGGGATCCCGATTCGGGTTCAAGAGCTCGAGATGCGGGTGGGCGACACCGAAACGCGGTTGGAGCGACTTGAGCTATCCAGTCCACCGGTGGCGGCTCCCGCGGCGGCTCCCGCGGAGGCTCCGCGGGGTGATGGCACCGGTACCACGCCCAGTCTTCTGTCTTTCATGTAAACGTGCCAGCCTATAAGTGACGACTGTTGGCGTGTGTCGACGGACGATGGAGTCTGGGTGTTCGAGGACGCGAACCGGGCCGGTGGAGGTCCCGGTTGGGCTTGTCGAGGTGGGCGATGATGAGCCCGAAGATCCGGTGGCTGCGGCGACCGAGATGTACACGCAGACGGATCCGGCGGTGCCACCCAGTCGCATTCCCTCCGACATTGCAATGCCAGTGGCGTTGACGGTGGAGCAGATGATCAAGTACCTGCAGCCAAGCGTCCCGTTGGCCAAGCGGCACATTGCGTTGACGATTGCGGACTCGTTGACGCCGTCCGCCGAAGTGGGGTACGTTGTCGAGCCCGTGTTCTTGAACCCTGACGGCACGGTCCCGGACATGAGCGATCGGATCATGCGAAACCTTCCGGCCCTTATGGGGTCTGATGTTCTGTTTCGTCGGATTCGACTCAAGTGGAAGGGTGGTAAGGATGTGAGCATCATGCTGACGGCGATGGATTCGACGACGGTGCACTACGTTGAGATGGACGGCACGGCTATCATCACGGACGAGAAGACGCGCATGCCGGACATCCGATCGACGAAGTTGGTGTACATGTGCGATTTGGTCAAGGCGACCAAGCCCTGGGCGAAGATGGAGGGTGACATCGAGCACATCCACTTTTTTGTTGTGTTGCAAAAGGGCGAGGCTGTTGCGCAGGTGACACTTCGGATCCAGGAGCCACCATACATCCCGCCCATTCCTCCCGTGGTTGCTCGAGTCGTGGTGATGCTCCAAAAGGACAGGGGCACCGGCATGCGGTGGCATGTCGAGAACCTTGGAGATTACGGGCTCATTTCGGCTAACGGTGCACTCAACGTGTGCAGCGAGGTGACGATGCCCGCTCCACCGGTGCCGGGTACGAACGAAGCACCGTACACGTTCAAGGACGCTCCCGACGACTACACCCAAGACTTTGAGCCGTACGCGTTTGCCACCGACCTCAACTTGTCGGAGATGTTCACTCCGGAAGCGGTGGGCTACTACAAGCAGATCACGGAGCGCCGACGGGGGGAAGCTGCCGATGTGGTACAGCCGTCTACGAGCCACGGCTTTGGGTGCGCTGCCGCACATTCGCAGCTTCCCCCCCGGCGGCGCTCCGTGGTGGTACACACACTCACCCGCGCGATTTCCAGGTACATTGGGCTGAAGAGTGCAGTGTACGTGCCGAACGTTGGCGAGTACGTGGTGGTGCCGGTGCAGTTTGACGACGACGGGAACATTGTCGAGGTGTTTGATGTGTTGGTGTCGCTGAAGAAGCTTCCATCTCATGAAGTGGCGATGGAAATGGCCAAGAAGCTAACGTCTGCTGCCAACAAGGCGGCGGGCAAAGCGAAGGCGGCCCAGCAAATGGCTGCGTACGGCGGCAATGTGGGGGTGGCATACACAGCGATGTCGGCGGCGACGGCTGCGAGTGGTGTGGCGGCGGCGGCGACACAAATCGCGGTGGACATGGTGAGCACCAAGGCGGAGACGCTGTTTGAGGACAGCTCCGAGCTGGCCAAGATGTTCAACCCACGACGGGTTCGGACGTGGGTGATGCCGACGGTGAGGGTACTCGGCATTCTTTCGAGTCCGTCGACACACCGCGACGCGTTTTCCGGCGTTCACGCAGATCACTACCAGTTTGGGAGTGCGCTGACGGTCCAAGAGGCCACGAATTCGATACGCCCCGAGTTGTCGGTCGGCGGAAAGCTCGGGCCCAACCTTCCTGGAGCGATCGCGGCTGCGTCGGTGCCGTACACGTCGCCAATGTCGCCCAAGAGGCGTTCGTCGATACGGTGGGCCGTCCAAAGCTTTGATTCGCCGGACTTCCCATCGGCACCAGCTTCGGCGGCACCGGCGACACGTTCACCGGCTGTGGCTGCTTCGGCGTACCGAACTGCGCTTGCGGGTTCGCCTGCGACTTTGTACCACACTCCCTACAACCTTCGGCCGCGGGGCCGGCCACCGCCCAGACCGGATTTCAGCACGCCAGCGGTTGCGGCAGCGGGGACGCCGGGAGGCGCGGCAGCGGGGACGCCGGCGCGTGCGAAGACGCCGTCGCGGGCGCGTGCGAAGACGCCTCTCAGTCGTGGGTGGGGAGGGCCGTAGTTTGTTCAATATACGTGGACGCCACCTGGCAGTGTCACAACCCGCCATGGGGTTCAAGGCGTCTGCGAAAGCGAAGCGGGTGGTGATGGCGGGGGCGAGTGTGGTGGTGCCGGACGGGCGGAAGTCGGCGACGATGGGTGCGTACACGTACGTTGTGATCGACTTCAACGCGTGGTTCCGGAGCTTCAGCTTTGACGGAGCGACGACGCCACGGATGGCGGCGCACAAGTTCTGGGGGTCGTTGCTGATGGACGTGCCAAACGCCGAGGTGGTGGTGATCTGCTTTGACGACTACGCGAAGAACAACGAGATGCGGCATCGGTAAGTACCGCGGTGCCGCCTGCTTTGTTCCTCTGTGTCTTGCCAACGTGTGTGATCTTCAGGTACTACCAACGGTGCGCCGACGAGGACGAGGGGTTTGATGATGCCGGCGAGCTCAAGCCCGGGTGGGTGATGTGCGGGGACCGACCGTACCGCGCAGAGGAGCGTCCTGCCGACGATGCCGTGGTGGACCAGCTCGACGACGACGTGATGCCGACGTCGTGGCCGCGGATGTGGAACAACACGGCGATGAAGAAGCGGATGTACCGTCTGCTGGCGAAGCTGCTCATCGGGATTGTGCTCAAGGGGACCAAGTCGAACGCGAACACGCAGTACATCATCCACGACATGGACGGAGATGTGTGGACCAACTACGACTTTCCCGGGGGGGCCGAGTCGCAGATGCCGCCAATTCGGTAAGCACTCGCGCATCCTCTCAAACGTCATTGGTGCTGAGACGGTGTGTGTGCAGGTACGGCGAAGGCGACCTGAAGGCGCTGCGGTGGATCCTGCACTTGGTTCGGGATGGGCGGCTGGGGATGCTGGTGACGATCGACTGGGACCTTCCGCTGTCGATGTCGCTGTTTGATGCGCCCGTGCACGTCCTGATCGGGCGTGTGTTTGTGGACAAGTCGGATTCGGGGACCGAGCCGTTTCGCTTCGACGCCAACGCCGTGGAGCTGACGCGGGCTAAGGCGTCCAAGACGTTCAGCGGATCGTTTGTTCCGGCGTTTGAGATGGTGCGGATTCCGGATCTCGTGGCCAAGTACCCGTCGTACGATGTTCGGCTGTGGTACGTCTCTCTCTCTTTCTCGCTCTGAGGGCGACCAATCAAAGCTCACTGCCGGGGACTAATTGCAGCTACTTGATGACGATGCTGGCGTTCAAGGGGGTGGACTACTGCCGGGGACTGAGCAAGTTTGGGTACACCGAGACGGTGATGTACAAGCTGCTTCCGATGGTGGACAAGGTGGAGCCGTGGTTCGAGTCGATGTTCCGACGATCGCGGCCGCTCGAGCGGGTGATTCGGTTCTACCCCGAGCGGTTCATGACGTTCCTTCGGTACGTTGATCATTACCATGGGGGCGAAAAATTGACAACCGATCGCGCAGTAACTATCGGCTGCCGCGGCAAACTGACAACCGGTCGTTGTAGGTACGGTTCGCCGCGAAAGCCGCGCGGTGGGATGCCATCGATCAACGTGTTCAACAGCGAGATCCTCGACATGGTGTGGACGGTGCTGTACGCCGCGCAGTTTGACAGCGAGCGAACTCCCGGGGGTCCCGCGCCGCTCACTGGAGTCGACGACGAGCCGGATCTGTTTGAGGAGGCGCGAACGGTCGAAGAAGCCATCGCGGACAGCACGCTCGAGTTTGGCACGATCGACTTCACGGAGACGCACCCGACGACGGAGATTGCGTTTGCGTTTGGG
>NW_026986617.1:0-1000 GCF_963675165.1 Halichondria panicea
GCGCATGCGTCAAATTTTCATTGTATTTGTGGTCGGCAAAAATATTTAATAAATCAATAATAGAAATTTGTACACAGAAAATGCACAGAGTGAGTACACAAAAGATGCACATAGGGAGCTGCTTCACAAGGGCCTGGGGAGTTGCCAGTTGTGCTGCAGCACGATTACAGTGACCCAGGGCAACTTCAAGATGATTGAATGCCTTCAAATTACGTTTCAACGGTTTAGCAGGCTGCTGGACTTCTCTGATTCTAGGCCCCAACTCGTAACTCGTTAAACTTTGCTTGAGAAAACGTAGATTCTCTTGATGCCTCTGAGCTACCCAGCAACGCTCAAACGAGCAGGTCATACTCCAGTCCTGTAAGTATAGGACAATATTAAAGAAACCAAACACGGTTAAACCCTTACCACTGTCCAGTCTCGTCCGTTAGTATAGCCAAGAGGAACAATGTTGGGATAGCTGGATAGTATCCATTGCTCCTGTACAGAGAAGTAGACATTCAAAATACGTGTAGATCTATATATATCAAATTTCTCGTATTAAACAGGTTATAGTGTCATTGTCGACGAGCTGATGATGGCAGCACCAAGTTCTCTAGCTCACACTCTTCACTTGATCCACCATATTAATGATGATACTATAGTCTACCTAGATCTTTAATACCAAACATGAACAAGACTTGATAGCATAGGGCCCACACAAAAATATCTGACCTTAACAAGCTTGACAAAGCTTTATACCTCTTCCCTTGTTGTTCAGTCTTCAGAATAATGTTTTCTAAGCTTCAGAGAAGAGAGAAGCTTCAGCTAAGAGCCATTCCAATAATGATAAAACGGGAACTGACTTCTAGTACACGATAGTACACGAATATAAATGTCACGAAAGTGAACGAGAATATCCATTGGTCAGAATCTGACAAACGACTGACGCATGCGCAAACAACTAGTACCAGGCCTAGTTGTTCACTTAACCGTTATAAAAGCCAGAAGAGTCCGTAAC
>NW_026986618.1:0-39000 GCF_963675165.1 Halichondria panicea
TTTAGTACCTCGAAAATAACATCCGCTATATGGACCTTAAGGTAACATATTATTTTTTCACAGGTAGATTTGTCTGCAATGTCACTGTTCAGCTCATTAATTTTAGATTCTGCTCAAGTTGTGAAATTACATAGCGTTTCTAATTATTCGCAAGTGGTTTGAATGAGCATTTTCTGTGATTATACATTTTTGCAATTTTACTCTCATTCGCAGAAGTAGCAGAAATTAATACCCGCGAAAATACGTCACCTTTTACTATTTTGGCGTTTTCAGATTTTTCTCTGTATTAGGGTAGCAAATTCATTAGCACAATATTAATTTTGTGTCAAAAGATGTATAAGTATGAGTATGAGTATGTAGTTTAGGGTAGTTAAACGTAGCTAATGAGGGAGCGGCCTTACCTCGAGGAAAGGGGCACATGCACAGACATACGGGCGTGCCTTTTCGTGTTAAGCTACCGCGCATGCGTAGCCTATACCTACACGTGCTAGTAAAGCTGCTTACAGAACTTAACTATTATAGAACTGATCTACTGGCTGCTGCTCATTTTCGAGCTTCCACCCCCCCCCCAGTCGGTTACCATGCACCTATCACCTATTTCCATCTGACGACGTAATTACCGGGAGGGGGCTGAACGAGGGCCCCCCCAACGGGCCCCTCTCTCAGGACTCCCTCAAAACCAAACCACAGTCACGTGATCCTTGACCTCTAGAGCGACAGAGTCGACGGTACTGCCAAAAATAATCGCGCATCGGATATGACACTCTAGTTATTGCAACACTCTTGCGACCGTAGTTAATTTAAGGTTGAATGGAAAGTTTAGAGTCAGATACAGATGAAAAAAAGCTAGCTTGCTTCTAAAGCATACTACTCTAAAAGTACATTATGTTTTTTTAAATACGTTTTATTATTAGCGCGGACTGTTAATTACAAATTCGCTAAAATTCGCTAAAATTATTACTAGTAACATTAAGGTACGTTGAGTTCGCTCTTGTCAATACTTTACTGAAATTCGTAGTTTTCACCTTGTTCAACTTTAAATAGTTTGAGCAGAGCGTTGCTTTACCTTTATTCCTCCTGTGAACTACAATGACGACAACACGAGTCACCACCGTTGCATTCAGATTGGGAATCTCATACTTCGCAAAAAAAGAGCTCTCAGAGAACGTTCCATTCACCTTCTCTCCATAGCCGAGGAAGAAGATGACTCCTTGTGCAGCTCTTGCAAACAAGACTGAAAATTGCTCGAAGAAATCGAAGGCAACACTGCACGGGCAGGACATGTTGTACTCTATACCATCTGTGGACCGAGTTGAAAAACGGCATAACAACATAATTATTATAATTATACGTACACACTGATTGTACCAATCAAATTTTATTTTCACAGTAATGTAGACAAACCATTTCTAAGTATGCCGCCACAATACTCAGAACTGGTTCACTGTATGCATTGCATGAATATCACTTACAATTGATCTTATAATTATTATTGTTCAACAGCTGTAGAATAACATACAGCCCTAGGCATGCACAGATTTCAATGCGTTTTCAAGCTTTTTCATTCGTTCGAAAAAGGAGCCATATTTGATGGTACTAAAACTCCAAAACGACGGCAGAATCATAGAAGCTGCTCTCTAACGAGATGGCTAGGCCTCAATAGGTCAATGGGCGTCAGTGCATGCATGCATAGTGTTTCTAGGAGGGTGCTGAGAGCGTGAATGTTGAAACGCCCGCGTACAGGAAGCCACACCCGCTTTCCCTGCGCATGACAATGTTTTTTAGATGTGGTTTCAATCATTAGATGTGCAAAAGCTCTAGCTTTCAATCTGTTACCCACCGTTAATAGATAGCTCCCAGATAAACAGTAAGTCAGCAAGGGACGTCGAATGCACAACGCTTAGACCATGCAAGGAAGCTCCTATATAGCATCGTAGGAGATGACATGTTTGACGGCTGGCATAGTCTCATTTTTTTTGCAGTATGCATCATGCATTGGACTGTTGCTAGGAGGTCCTTTTAAGTCAAATTAATGTATCACATTTAAGAGGAGGATATGCACTCGTATATGTTTCGCTACCGTGGTTACTCCAAGGTGTACTTAATCAAAAAGCTAGTTTTACATTCTTTGATTTCATGAATCACAGGTGTATTATTACACACAAATGAGTATTTTAACACACCTGTACTGTTGCCGCTGGTGGTCCCACACCACCTCACCACCTCACTGACTCTTCTCTCAATGTTATTAATGATCGCAGTGGAAGGTTCGTTAGCCGAGGACACGATGTTGGCACCAGAGGCGCACATGCAACTCAGCATCTCAACCAATTCTGGTGTTTGAGTCCAGAACAAGGAGGTATCGGAACTATTGGATGTTCCAAAATACTGAAAATAGGGAAAGTAGCTCCTGCATGTGTGTGGGTTTAGCCGAGAGATATAATTTTGATAGCCAGTAGGCTGGCATACACAATACTCTGACCTGGGATGGTATGATAATGCAGAGTACTACATGTAGTAACCAGACATTGTGAACACAGAGAGCCATTGTTACATATGTACAGGAATCGTGCGGCATGAGAATTTTCAGAGATTGTATGGCCTCACCATTAGACACTAATTATGATATAATGCTCAAGGGACTTCTTTTGAATGGGAGCTAAAAATAGCTGGTTTTGTTCATATAGCAATGCAACTATATGGACATGCCAATCGATGACCTTTGAACATTTTTTGAACTACATAATAATCAATAATTATAGATTGGAGTACCTTCCGTAACACTTACTGTGGAGTTACTTGGCTGGGGTCCATCCCAGCGAATGCATCAGTAAATCTCGTCCAAACAAATTCACAAGTAGTGTTTCTCAATAACAGCTTAATGCATTCTTCTCGGTATAAGATCTCCAGGTTTCGTGGGGTGGGTGAGCACTGCCCACCCTCCTGTCCGTTAACCATGGCCAACAGGCTCAGGATACCAAGCAATATCCACATCTGCAGGGAGGAGATCCAACTTAAAGCATGTATTAATTAATACATAATTATTAGAGCTGAAATTATTATTGATTGGCAAGCAGTTATAGATCCAGTCTCAGCTTATAATCTAGTTCTAGATAGTCTACAGAATGATGAAAAGTCTAAAGGACAACACAATAACTATTTTGTTTTTAGCTAGATTACCTTTTATCTTATGTTATAGAAGAACTTGACACAACAACTAACTGCTCATATATATCTACTGACCTAGAGTTTTGAAGTCAAAGCCCTACAAGCTTTGTAGGGAGTTCCCCACAATATTGTGCAGTAAACCATCATTTGTACTGGGGGATTTTTTGGCAGGAAGATACACCACAGATAGTACAATACACAATACAAAACAGGATCACTTCAGCTATACATGTAGCTATAGATTAGACACAGGCAAACAAGTCCATAGCAGCTATATTTGTATACATTATTCTGAGTTATTGCTTGCTTATGATGCAGCAATAAAACTGGTACCAGTAGTGAAGCCAAAAAAATGATTAAACTTGAAACGCCTTGTCCAGCTGATACACCTGCATACCAAAGACAGTGATTATAGCATTGGACATGTACACACAATTATTTGACAGCTTAGCTGAGAATGATATCCACTTTATAATGATTGTGTCACAAGATATATCGTATTACTTGATTAAACGTCTCCTTGAATAATAAACGCCCAGGGTAAAAGCTCTGTCTTTGTCAATAAACGCCCATCAGTGTTAAATATATATGGGGCGTGGCACTGTGGATGGAGCTGAAATAGCACATGGAACCCAGTTGCAAGCATAGAACAATAATACTTTTATTATGCATCGATGGCAGAGAGAGAGATACCGACACAGAGGGCACTCCTATGACTTAAATTTAAGATGAGAAATAGATTTAAGCTGAGACAGCAGCCCAAGAAGAGCACAATAAACTGCTGCTGTGCAAGAGTTTTGGAGTATATAGACATAACAATAAACGCCTTCCTGGATTAAACTACCTCCTCGTTTAAACGCCCCGCCCCCTCTAAAGACTTCGATCTGAAATAAACGCTTAATCAAGTAAATACGGTAACTATAACTGAGCTGGTACAAGTGCTTAATTGTACATTAACGAGCCCTAGCTGAGCAACCATAGCAGTGTTTGTATATTTAATGATCAATTGGTACTAACTTTCAACATACACCACCACGCCAGAGGAGGTGGGACGTGTGTCATCAGTCACATGGCAATGAAATGCCGGTGTGGCATACAATGTTTACGTTAGCTAGGCTCTTGACCTTTAACCTTTCCTTAGATTTCAGTGTAGCTATGGTGCCTGTGGTAGATCTACTGTTGTGCTCTCTAGCAAGCTCACATCGCATTCTAGTAATCTCGAATATTGTAAATTGTTATGGAAGATGGCAACCAACCTGAGTTAACCTCCCTAGACTGCTCTCCGTAGTAGCTTATGTACAGTTAGGTTTGATGGTGAATTTCAAGCTATTGAGCCGGTCCCACTGGGATCGCTGATTCACAATCCTTTCACTACATAATTATTATGATAGCTAAAATGTTAGAGAAAATTACCGTGGGATTGCTAGCTGTTTTGGATTAAGATTTTTTTTCAGAGGACAAACCTGGGACCTCTCTATAATAAGGATTGTAGATTATCTGTATCGTATGCCACGACTTACAGATCAATTAATTATAGGTTTGATTAAGCACTTTCATTACATTCCGTTCACGCCTATAAGTTTATTTATGCTGAGTCAGCTAGACAATATTATTGATCCTGCACAGAGGACTGGAGGTCTGACATGCGTGCATGAATCACTACAAGTTCAGTGCATTGATGTCATTGCGGTCACGTGATAACATCCAGGTCACAATGCACTGAACTTGTAGTGATTCGTGCACGTATGTCGGACCTCCTCTGGATCATGCATGTACCTCCTCTGAGTCGCATGCATGGCTTGCTCGCAATAATTTGTCACATAACTACAGTGGAACCCCTATAACGGACACCTTTGGGGAACAATTAATGTTTTGGCCTTTATATACAGAGTTGGCCTTTGTTGAGAGGTTGTTTTATACACAAACTGTTCATTTGGGACCTGGGTGCCTGGCTGTTATATAGCAGCTGGCCTTTATTCAGAGGTGGTAACAGAGGTTCTACTGTATTGTATGCATGTCAAAATCCTGAGATCTCTGTGCTCATTACCTGGAATCACTGATTGCATGGATAGATTTCTCAGAATCGATTTCCTGGAATTTGATTGCTGACAGTCAGCCCACTCCATTTCCTGGTAGCGGTATTATGCTTGTGAGGCTTCCCGCCCACAAGCTGGGATGTGGGTAGACCAGGAAATGAGTGAGGTGTTTTAGTACTTAATTGTGTGGAAGCTTACAGGTTAATTGGCTGCTTAAAGATCCTCACTTTTCTTGCACAAACCCTTGTCTAAATCTTTGCGGTTAAACGTGGATTGTTAATTATTGAAGCGCACGTGATGCGTGTCCTATCTCCTCTGCCACCACGCGTAACCTTGACTGCATGCACTAGCATTGATAAACCAGTTTAATTTTCTACACAATTGCAATTAAAGGGTGTGCACTACTCACCGACGTTGCAAGGATCTGTTCCATTATCCTGACGTCGTTGTCTCCCTGAGTTCAGTGGACAACTGACTTCTTTCTTAAAGCACGGATCATCTGATGGTTCTCTATCTGTTGGTTCTCTATCTGTAAAAAGGATGGATCGTAATATTGAACCGGGTTTTTGTAAAGCATTTAGTAATTGGTAATTAGTAATCGAATGATTATAGCCATGCAGTATAGTTTCTGTAGTGTATATAGTCTGCACTGTACACGGCTAAAGGTGAAAAGCGGTACTACTTACTACTATCATACACTTCCTGAATGCTACTGATGATGTTGGCAGTACAATTGGTCAGCTCTACCAAGCTAGAATCAGTGTTAACGAGATAACCGAAAATATCGTAACAGCTATATCCGGAATTCGTGCAACAAGTCTCTGTTGTAAAATGAGCAGTGAGCCTTGTCCGCACCTCTCGGAGACACCTGCACATAATCACCAGCAGATGTGATGGGTAGATGTGATACTGTGTGGTTACAATCCATTCCACACTTATCTTATCAGTATGAATATTAGCATTATACCTGCAATAATCAAGAAAATACACTGAACAAAAACAAACACATGCTCACAGCTAGTATTTCATGACAGGTTGAATAAAGCAAATACTATATTAACGTACCACCATCAGTCCGTGAGACATGCACCACCATGATGACTGCCTGATCTGTTCAAGGCAGGAAGGGATTTCATGCATCGCAAAGAAAGGATCCAAGGGGAAAGCTCCTTTCTCAGACTCTCCAAAGCCGAGATAAAAGATGGTGCCTGCTGCAGCTTCAGCAAATCTAACTGAGAACTCTTGGAAGAAAGCATAGGAAGTATTACACGGGCACATTCCAGTGTACTGTATGCCGTCTGAAATGGAGGAAGATGAACTTGAAGTAATTATTAATCGATCAGAGATGAATGTATAATGCAACTCAGCATCACTGACAACTCTATAGTTTGAGACCAGAACAGGAACGTGTCCATCTCAGCCATGTTGAAGTAGCGCTCATAGTTTCTATAGGAAAAATAGTATATTGAATTCACTGTATGTATAGCTATAGTAATCCATATGCAGGGGAGACTTTGCAACAGTTATAATGGGGACATTGTCTACAGAAATGTTTGTTCAAACAGACATGCACAAAAGGTACCGTTTAGCAATTTATTTTCGAGAAGCTAACATTAAATTTTGATGAATTAATCTAGAATTAACCTTGAATGTTAGTGCCTCAAAAAATTTAAACTTTCTACTGTACGTGTAGAGGTGTAATTATTTGAACCTCTACCTTAATGTTACTATTATAGACGGGTAGTAATTTTAGCATTTTCAGATTTTTTTCTGTTTTTAGGGTACTAATTTTGGCGGATTTGTAAAATTCATCACCACAATATATCTCAAAAGATGTACATGTACAAGCATGGGTTTTAAGGTTGAATGGAAAGTTTGGAGTCAGATACAGATGAAGAAAGGGCTAGCTTGCTTAGCATACTCTTAAAAGTACACAAAAGTACATTAAAAAAAAGAAAAAGAAAAAAAACAATAACATTTATTTTATTTTATGAGATTCATAATAACAGGAGTACATGAATAGGAGTAAGCAACTACTATACAGCCCATACAAACGTGTTGTTATCTCACTGTGTCATGCCACGTCATACTACATGTGTAAAACGCCCACATCTCAAGTGGCCTACAACCACAATCAAAACAGTGTGGTTAATTACATGCACTGTGCAAGCACACTTGGTAGAATAGGTCCAGGTGGCTAGCTCTTGCACAAAATAAAGAAAAGCAAAGAAACATGCACACAGCAAAGCAACTGTGATAGAAGTTGCCAAAAAGCTTGCTAAAATAATCTAGCATTGGTGAGAAAATTAACTGAAGAAGTAGAGAAGCTACCACAACTAGCTAGAGATGTACCCTGAGAGAAAATAGGTTTCTAATATAATCTCTAAGGAACAGGATGATGGCTTGGTGAAGCTTGCAGACCGCCTGTGCAATCAATACAAACAATTTTACATCAAGTGTAGAGGCAAAGATGCATACTTAAATTTTCAAATTCAGTGGTACGATTTCCTACGTTGCGTTGCATCTGGGGCAGAAATGAAGCTCTCAAAAGACTCACAAGTAATAGACTCAGACTATGAAGAAACTTCTACTTTTAATCTCTTGTTACTGCTGTGTCTAGTTGACGTTGTTTCCTCAGACACAATAGCAAGTTGTGTGTCTGAGGAAACAACGTCAACCATTGCAAGTAAGAGATGGAGCAACTTTAGCAGCTGTCACACCTCTAGTTTAGTTCTCTCTATACACGGTAACCCGGCACCACACACAATGCTAACTGCTTTGCATTGCATCAAACATGTTATTCAGCAAAGATTAGTCAATTTCATGGTGAACAGCCAATTCCGTCTTTTTCTAAGGTTAAGCATTCTCTAGATGATAATTATTAGCTGAGTAGATCTTATCTATGTTATTCTCTAAGTCTTGTATATAGTTTCAGCCTAGCCTGCACATGCACTTGCACTCTTGTTGACAATTTCTAAGTGAGCCTAGCATGCAGCCATACATGGTCATGTGTACACAAAGTAACCACAGTTTACACTACTACAAGTGTTTGTGCCGTAGTGAGATAATAACGAATTTATATGGTGTACATAGTAGTTGCTTACTCCTATTCATGTACTCCTGATAATAATAATAATAATTTTTAATTGAGTTTTATTATTAGCGCGTACTTAATTTAGCGTTAATTACAAATTCGCTAAAATTCGCTAAAATTAGTACCCGTTTACAATAGTAACAATAAGGTATACCGAATTATATCCTTGAAATTCCGCGAAATGTTTAGTTTGAGCAATCTGCTAAGTGCCAAATAGTAGCTCCTCAAAAATATAGTGCTATAATACGGTAATTGTATTAGAACAGTCGGTTAGTTGCTATAACAATGAGGAAGTAAACACGTACACTGTAGTTATACCACTAGGGTCTCAGTGCGGCAAGGCAACACCACATCCAATTAAGAACAGGGTTTGAAATCCTTGTGGGGTGGGGTCACAGTCTCCATTTGGTTGGTCGTTACCAGCGACAGCAGAAAAAGTAGAGCCAGTGCAATTATGTTCCTCATCTGCATGATAATTATATATACCTGTCCGCGGCATATAAACCAATGCATAGCATTAAATTTGGTACAGTACTCAGACAAATCTTAGTAGATAGGCTTGTGTTATGTAGACTCTATGATGTCTAGTTATTATCAGTTACATTACCTTATTTGTAGGAATATGGAAGGGAATCTGCTGTCACTTTATACCAATGCACTTAAACTTTGTACTATAATTTGTTCCATGATGTCATAAATTAATAATGCAATAAGTTGTTTACCTGCTCTTTTTAACAATCTACATGATCTATATATAGATCTACCTGTGGCTAGCTGGCTTTAATTAATTAGTAAAAATGACTACAGTGCAACCATTAAGTGTAAGTGAAGACACTGATTCAATAGAAGTTGGCAAACTAGTCTACCACACAGCTCTTTGGCAGATACTGATGAATCAGTTTCTAAGGAATCAATAGTTATACGAGAGAATCTAAAAAAGAACCGTGAAGCCATTCTAAGAAGCCTTGATCCATTGTATCCGCCGCTTTACAAACTGTTAGATCACTATGAACTTGCTGAAGAATTTACAAATGGTACTGAGAAGAACCGTAGAAAAATGGCCGAAAGACTTCTCAGCAAGATCGAGCAATCGGGTGATTATAGGCAGTTTTTGGACTGCCTTGAAGAAGATTATGATGATGAACACACGGGACACACATACATTGTTTCATTACTCAATGGAAAACAGTTCGGAAAGAAGGAGGTGGAAAAACACATTGAATCAGAGAAAATTATGAAGAGTACAACACAAAAAGGTGGATTTGTTATAGATCAATTAGATCCAAAAAGTTTGTTGCCGTATCTTAAAGTCTATAAACTGGTCACCAGTAACGAGGAGGAAGAGATGTTATTAGAAGGAAAAACTCGTAGGGATAAAGCGATGCGACTTCTCGCAATTCTCAAAACCAAAGGCCCCACCGCTCATCACGTTTTCCTGCACGATTGTTTAGCTGGAAAAGACGCAAATCATATTCACCTTTATACTTTGCTAACTGAATCTGACTCACCTTACACCAGAAAGAGAAAAACATTTGCCCACAGCTCAATTGCTCCCCCTACGAAGGCACAACGAGTAACAAGTGTTCAAAGTGCAATATCTGCTCCCCCTACAACTTTACTATGGTCACAACTCCGCCTTTTACAGCTGCCTAAAGGTATCACACAAGAATGCTACATAACAAAAATTTCAGGAATTCGACAAAATTTCTCGACTGCTATGAATTCGTTACAAGCTGAAATGAACTCACCAGATAATTCACGGGAAGCCAGAATCGCATTCTGCCTGGAAAAGTGCTTCTTTTACGTAAATAACATAAAGGAAACTGAGCGCATTGTTTCTCAGGCAAGGAAAATGAATCTTGCCGGTAGTAATAGTCAAGTTCTAGAAAGTCGATGTGAGCTAGTGCTGAGACGGTGCTACACCAAATGTAAAAAATATGACCAAGCCAAGAAATGTCTGAACTAGAGCACTAAAGTGCAAACCCTCGGCTGGTGACATGATTATAAAGAAACCAGAAGACTGATATAATGCAGTGCATATAGTGATGTTGTTATCATCATCATGCATGACTTGCACAGCAACTCAGGAGCAATAAAACTAAACCAGACTGGAGGCATGCTGAAACATTAATTTTGAGAACAGGTAGTAGTACTATAAATATATGCACTGTGGATTAGGATCACAGCAAAGAAGCATGGAGTCTCAGAGAAGTATGGCTCCAGGTCCTGCATGGATCCCAGTCAGCTAAAGCAAGCTTTCTGGTTTAGTGACCCTGTTCCAATATTGTTCCTGGTATATACAGCTTTCTACTTTAGTGACCCTGTTCCATTGTTTCTGGACCTGGTACAGGATCACTTCAGTTATAAGTAACGCATGTGCAAGTTCTGTTCAAGCTACATTTTGCTCGCTTTTATTAGACAACAAAGCTTTAACACCGAAAGCTGCCACTATTAGAAGTACTGGCTTGTTGTGTGGAGGCTACCCATGCTGTAAACGCAGTGCTAGAGCATCCAGGTAAGCAGACCCAGTCACAAGCTTCTTAGCTTTTGCTCGTTTTTATTTGACAACGAAGGTTTAACATGAAATTCTGCCACTATTAAAATTAATAACTTGTTGTATGAAGGCTATCCATGCTGTAAACGCAGTGTTGTGGCATCCAGTTGAGTAGATTCACCTGTCACAAACAAACAAACAAACAAACTAGAGCACTAAAGTGCAAACCCTCGGCTGGTGACATGATAATAAAGATAATGCAGTGCATGTAGCATGTATGACCAGCACAGCAACTCAATAGCTAAACACTGGAGGCATGGCATGCTGAAACATTGAGTGGTACATGTCACATGAGACATGCACTGTGGACTGGGATCACAGCAAACTTGCCACGTGGCCTGGAGTCTTAGGCTTAGAGAGTCCTGCCAGGCTGGAGTATATAGGATCCAGCAACCAGTCACATTTTAGCTTTTATTGTTCCTGGTACAGGATCACTTCAGCTGCAAATACGTAGTCAGCAGAGGTAGATAATTCTAGCTTTCTACTTAGTGACCCTGTTCCATTGTTCCTGGTACAGGATCACTTCAGCTGTAAGTAACCCATGTGGAAAAATCACAATGTAAATAGGGTATCTCGAATAAAGACCGCGTGTAGTTAGCAGCTGCCAACGGGCAAGTTTAGCTTTTGCTCGCTTTTATTCGACAAAGAAACTTTAACATCAAAATCTGCCACTATTTAAATCAAGATATTGTTGTGTGAAGGCTATCCATGCTGCAAACGCAGCGCTATGGCATCCAGGTGAGTGGAGATTCTCGTGACAAACAAACAAACAGACAAACTAGAGCACTAAAGTGCAAACCCTCGGCTGGTGACATGATTATAAAGAAACCAGAAGACTGATATAATGCAGTGCATATTATAGTGATGTTGTTATCATCATCATGCCATGACTTGCACAGCAACTCAGGACTAAACCAGACTCGACTGGAGGCATGCTGAAACATTTGAGAACAGGTAGTGGTACTTTAGATAATATGCACTGTGGATTAGGATCACAGTAAAGAAGCCTGGAGTCTCAGAGAAGTATGGCTCCAGGTTCTGCTTGGAGTAGGATCCCAGTCAGCAGCAGGAGCTATAATTCAAGCTTTTACTTTAGTGACCCTGTTCCATTGTTTCTGGTATATACAGCTTTCTACTTTAGTGACCCTGTTCCATCGTTTTCTTGGTACAGGATCACTTCAGTTATGAGTAACGCATGTGCAGGTTCTGTTCAAGCTACATTTTGCTAGCTTTTATTAGACAAAGGAGCTTTAACACCGAAAGCTGTCACTATCAAAAGTACTAACTTGTTGTGTGGAGGCTACTCATGCTGTAAACGCAGTGCTAGAGCATCCAGGTAAGCAGACCTAGTCACAAGCTTATTCAAGCTTCTTAGCTTTTGCTCGACAAAGAAGCTTTAACAGCAAAATCTGCCACTATTTAAATCAAGATATTGTTGTGTGAAGGCTATCCATGCTGTAAACGCAGTGATGTGGCATCCAGGTGAGTAGATATACCTGTGACAAACAAACAAACAAACAAACTAGAGCACTAAAGTGCAAACCCTCGGCTGGTGACATGATAATAAAGAAACCAGAAGAGTGATAATGCAGTGCATGTAGCATGTATGACTAGCACAGCAACTCAAGAGCAATAAAACGAAACCAGACTGTAGGGATGCTGAAACATTGAGTATGTCACATGAGACATGCACTGTGGACTGGGATCACAGCAAAGAAGCCTGGAGTCTTAGACTAAGAGAAGTATGGCTCCTTCCAGGCTAGAGTATAGGATCCAGAGTCAGTCAACAACAACTAGTCACAATTCTACTTTCTTGGCCCTTATTCATGTTACGGGATCACTTCAGCTGCAAATACCTAGTCAGCAGAGGTAGTAATTCTAGCTTTCTACTTTAGTGACCCTGTTCCATTGTTTCTGGTACAGGATCACGTCAGCTGTAAGTAACCCATGTGGAAAAATCACACTGTAACGTAGGGTATCTCGAATAAAGGCCGCGTGTAGTTAGCAGCTGCCAACGGGCAAGTTTAGCTTTTGCTCGCTTTTATTCGACAAAGAAACTTTAACATCAAAATCTGCCACTATTTAAATCAAGATATTGTTGTGTGAAGGCTATCTATGCTGCAAACGCAGCGCTATGGCATCCAGGTGAGTAGAAAACCCCATCACAAACAAACAAACAAACAAACAAACCAACAGACTACTATACCCGCTGGCCGCGGCACGGCCTCGGGTAACAAACAGACCAACATACTACTATACCCGTGGCCGCCCACGCGCGCCTCGGGTAACAAACCAAACGACTACTATAACCCGTGGCCGCCCACGCGCCTCGGGTTAACAAACAAACAGACCAACAGACTACTATACCCGTGGCCGCCCACGCGCGCCTCGGGTAATAATGCTCATACAACTTCATCTACCTTTGAACCAGGAGAAGACGCAATATTGGCCAACTACTTCATAGCATGCAGTCTCAGTACTGATCAGAGGGACATGATCACTACGTTCCTACAAAAAGTTATTTGTTTATCAGAGCAAGAAAACTATGGGATGGATATCGCTCAGTATTGCAAAATTCGTCTAGCTCAAATGTACATTGGAGTATCGCCGGATAATCCAGATTCTTACAAAGGTGACATCTCACAAGATGATTTAAAACGTTGCAACAACTTGTTGGAACACATAGAAGCGAAGCACAAAGACATGCAGCCTGCAGCAAAGTGCCTTTATTTGATTGCCTACTCTGATGTGTATCGGCTAGCTGGAAAATTTGATGAAGCAAGAGAATATACAAAACAAGCAGAAAAGACCGCTATGTCGAAGTATCATATTTCGTTAGTAGAAAAACGGCAATTTCTTTTGCAGTAGAACTATAGTTGATTATCGAATGTTCTTTTTTTCGTTTTATCAGTTTGGTCTGTTCAGTTCATGTTTTTTGTATATACCGTACGGGTGGAAAATTTCGTGCAATTCTCTTATTTGTAAAATTTCGCGGGTAGTAAATTTTGTGGAGTAGGGTGTGGCACTATCTCGCATGCGCATACGAAGCCTTCCAAGGGTTTAATTTTCGTGTTCTGCGAGGTATTACACTTTCCAGAATGTGGCAATGGACTCTGATAAATGGACCAATGGATAGATTACGTCATAGAGGCTTGAGAGCTTGCATGGTGGGTGGGGCTCACACAACAAGCTGATACCACACACAGCTAGCTAGAGATATATAGACTAGATATATAGACTAGTTATATCATAGATAATAGAGCACAGAAATATGGTTATATAAAGTACCCCCTGCAGCATGTACTATGTCTTGAAGCAAAAGGATATGGAAAGCTGCATGCACATTTTAATTTTTAATGCATGTCTGGTTTTACCGGGTTGCCCTACAGTTTGCCAGTTTCTTTATCCGTTTCATTGCAAACTTCTGTTCACAGGATCTACAGCAAACAGTGTTGCATGTTACACTTGCTTGATTGCTCCAGGCATCATTAAAACCTGCTGGTTGGTCCATTAAGGGGCCTATTAAAATTAGGTGCATGGACCAACTGCCTGGACGACTGGTAAAAGAATTCACCCAGCTTGCATAAAGTGTTCTAGGTGGGCAGCTCATTTCAAAGCTTGCAGGGGTTCGTTGACATCAGGAAAACCTGCTTGTTGGTCCATAAGAGGCTGTTTCTGGAAACTAGGTGGACCAACGACCTGGACGGCAAGTAAGAAAATAGTCGCGCAGCTTGAATAATGTGTTCCAGGCTGGTGTCACAGCTCATTTTTCAAAGTTTAGTGTCTCCATTGGCATCAATTAAAAGAAAACTTGCTTGTTGGTCCATAAGGTTTCCTTTTTCTGGAAATTAGGTGGACCAACGGCCTGGACGACAAGTAAGAAAATAGTTCACGCAGCTTGAATGCATTATTTAATGTGTTCCATGTTGGTATCAGATTGGTGTCAGCTCGTTTCAAAGCTTAGTATCTCCGTTGGCATCAAAACCTGCTTGTTGGTCCATAAGGTTTCCTATTTCTGGAAACTAGGTGGACCAACGACCTGAACGACAAGTGAGAAAATAGTTCGCGCAGCTTGAATGCATAATTTAATGTGTTTGAGCTCATTTCAAAGCTTTGTGTCTCCTTTGGCATCATTAAACTGGAAAACCTGCTCGTTGGTCCATAAGGTTACCTGTTTATGGAAACTGGATGGACCAACGTCCTTGGACGACAAGCAAGAAATAGTTCACGCAGCTTGATTTCATGTATACTCATTTCAATGTTTGGTGGCTCCTTTAGCATTGAAAACCTGCTTGTTGATCTATTAAAGTTTCCAGTTTCTAGAAATTGGGTAGACCAACAGACAACAGGGGTAAGAAAAGAGTTTTTATGCAGCTTGCATTTATTGTGTTGGTTTCAACTTTCCAAGTTTGGTGGCTCCATTGGCATCAATTAAACGAGATAACTGCATGGGGCCCCATCGTATAAGTATATCATAAAAATTATTCCTGGAAATTCGATGGACCAATCCATGCAGGTAAGAAAATAATTATGTTTCTCCAGTTGTTGACTACTATTACATACAGTGCATGCTGCCTCAGTGTGGGACCTGACATCCTGTGGTTAGACATCACATCTTTTGAATATGTGTGTGTGGGTGTTGTTGCATAAACTTTGCTATTTGATGTGGTTGATTTAAACCTGGCTGCGGTGCCGATTATGACATCTAATCTTTCTGTTAATTCTATAGATCTAGACTTAGGCTGTATAATGACTGATTCTAATGAAGAGCAGGCTGCCACATGCAGGCAATGAACAAGATGACTTTGAATTCTCGGTGAGCAACAGTGATACTGAGCCTCAGTCTAGATCTATATATAAAAAATAGTGATACCATGCACAAGTGAATTATGCACCGATCCATGTCAGTCCCCACTGCCCTCCCCCTGTAGGACATAGTCGGGTTTTGGTAACCCTGAGGTGCGGGATATAGGGTGAGAATTTGAGTTCCTTAGTATACAAACTTACAACAGCAATATCCATGGAGAGAAGTGTATAGCACATGCATGCGTGTATAGTCAAATCCCGAGGTTATGAAGTGGGGGTATATGGGAGGGAAAGAGGCAATTTGATTTCACCCAGGCTCCCAGGATATTGATCATGCAAATCCACACTAAACCCCGACATACGTACACGGGGCGTAGTGGGGCTGAAATTGATACTTCTCCTATCTATATAATTATATTGCTATTTTTGGGTGAACAATAAATATAATTATCCCGGACCTCTATAACATCCATCAATCATATCGTCATCATTATAGAAGGCCCATGATCCTGAATCGGTTTTCTTAATCTAGCAACATTGACCATGACGATATTTGCCGTGCATGGGTATATTATATATACCCATGTATATCTATATATATATATTATATTGTATCCAATGACATGTATATGAGTAATCAGTATAATTGGTTGGGTATCACTGCATGGGTGATTCCTATTCATTCATGCAACATCTGCAACACTGATGTAGTGAGTCACTATAATAATGTATAGCTATCATTGTGCATGTGCTATGTACAAATGCACTAGCTCGTGGCAATAAAACACGTCATCAATTATAGAAGGCCTATTATATGATCCAGTTATAAGCCACTCATGGAAACAGATTCGAGAGGCTAACGAAGATAAATATTTATTTTGCTCAAACAAGTTAAAGAAGAAGAGGAAACACTACCCTATAGTAAGAGTATTAAAGCATAATTAGTATAAATCTATATGGGTATGAATGCGGGGTATTCGATATTGATGTACAAGCCTGATTGCTATTGCGAAATGCATGCGCATGCTCTTTCTTTGCGTTTATTTCGATTGCGAATTATGCATTCACAGTTTGCAATAGAAAGAACTATCCTCCAATATACGGTACCATCCACAACCTATTGCTAAGTGATCACGAAGAAGTAAATTAATCCCAAGTGTGTATTACATCGTTCAATTTGTAGGTCAGATCAAGAAAATGCACCGAGTTGTTCAGGGAAATGGAATCGTGTCAACTCAATTCAGGAGTGACCAAGAGGGCCATATAATGAGCCTTTTGATGATGTGACACTAAGTCAAGCCAGATACAAAGTACAGGTAATCGTACAAACTCAAACATTAGATCTCTACAATCATGCCATTGCAGGATAATGTTTCAAAGTCAGAAACAAAGCTGTCTGGAATTCCAGTGCCATTGCTGTCTGCATATCTCATCAGTGTACATGAACAGCGTGCTTTCAACTCATTGGACAACTCTCTCCGGTCGTTTGTTATACAGGGAATCAATAGAATCGATTCCTCTTTGAATGTAAGTATATTATCTTTTTCGTGCGTATAATTGCATGCATATAATATTATAAAAATTATAGAGAGATGAAGTATAATTATATTCATGTAGGTTGGTCTGTTGATCTCCTTAATGACGCAAATTTGCGTCAACCGCGGCTAATCGGTTAACTTCACTGAGCATGGAGTTTCTTTTCGTCTCACGCTGTGGGTTGCACTTCAGTGATGGTATACAGTGGGTATACTGGTGCAGTTGTGATAGTGCACGTGGCCACTTACTAAATAGCTGCTCCACTTCGGTTGATTCCACATATGATGCATTCACAAGCATTGTTGGCTCTGAATGTATCCACATCGAACCAACTAGACTGATTATCCAAGAGACTGACAATATTCACAACATTACATCAGCTCAAGAATTATCAGGTACATGTCTTCTAAAAGTGCATGCACAGCTAATATTTATGATTTATCCTCATACCCATTCAGATCATTCGTATATACTTTGAATATCGAACCTCACAAGGAGGACACCTCCTACAGTATAAATGTTGGCACAGAGGTAAGTTGGACACTATTGTGCATGCATGTACATCTCCAATCACAACTATATAATTATAATGATTTACAGGTTGTATGCTCTATTGGGCAGGCGGTGGCAGGCGGTATGTACAAGAGCTGATATAGTGGCCATGGTGTTGTACAAGTTCGTATTGATGATAAACAATTAAGGAGTCTGTACTGTTATACATGCAAGTAAAATAAACAGCACAGTTCACATGTGGACATTGTCGAGAAAGCATTGAATAGCCCGGATGAGGGTAAACATGACTGCCTCAATAAAATTGCAAAAGATCTGTCTAGTGTGCAGCAGAATAGACAAGTGCATGTGCATCAGTATCGGTCCCTTAATTTCATCAAGCAGTATATACCGTTCAATTTATCAAGTGAAATGTCTCAACAACTGGCATGTACTGTAGCTGATCGCTTCAACATTGTAAACAACACTTCTATTTTGGGCTCAGTCGACACATATTGTAAAGTGTGCAGTACGCTTACACGAGATGAAGAAGACAAGCAGGAATCTGTACGGAGCAAAATTATACTGCTCAATACAGTTATCAATGCGAATGGTAGGTGGCTTTAGAAGTATAAATCCATAACAATTATTATATTGACCAAACAGTGCATGTTAGGTATTGCTCAGGATGTAAGAAACGTAAAGAATTTGATGGCCAACTAGTAGGATTAGTGACTATGGGCAAGTTCCTGGTATCCTATGAAGTTCTGCGAGGTTTTATGCATCAATTCCTTTTGGGAAGGTAATTAATGTTGCATGTGTGTGCACTTTGACTATTAACGATACATTTCCTCTTCAGAACAACTATATATACCCAGTATTGTGTGTTGGTTAAAAACCATGAAGATGCAGGATTCGGCGATCAGTTTAATAAGTATATGTTTACATACAATCACTATCAGTTGTCGTGGTATGCCTTTCTTGACCTGTTAGACATTGATTATCAAGTAGGATTTCAGTGCACTGCGTGTGGAGATTGTCCACCCATTGTTGTCATGGATGCTACTTGTTTAGCATTCAGAAAAGACCTTATGCCCTGGAAGTCCCAACTCAACAGTTCTGGAGTTCATAAAACCTCATCCCCTATCAGCTGTACTGGAAGATAAGTGCAAATTTTCCCATGTCATCAACCACTGTATATAATGATTATATATATAATGATAGTCCTCCCTGAGCTAAGACAAAATAAATACCTTGCCAAGCATGCATGCACAGATTTATTCAAAACTTGAATCCATTTGTAGAAGGTGCCTCTCATCATAGTAATCATATACAGTGTGGCGAAAGCTGTTTTATTTATTCAGCAATTATTGTTGTGATAAGTTTAGGATCATGCGGACAGCTGAAAAGTTACTGTATTTATTTTCTTTCAACACTAGTTTCCATGATCGGATATACATCAACAACAAGACAACACGCACGCATGCAGCTGAAGATGTTTACTACAAAGAAGTGTATAAGCCAGCATGAATTCACTTCTCTTCTAGAATTACTACATTTGCACGCACCAAGTTTGGTCAAACTTATCACCACAATAGCTAAAGAAGTCAACAAGGCTGATACAGCTGTCTCCTGTTGCAAGCACTGGATTAATTTACTGCAAGCTCTCAGTTCAGCATCACCTGTGTGTGCTTTGGTACCACCTACAGAAGAAGTGCACAAAATGCTAAAGGAAATGGAGTCTTCTGGCTCCTTGAAGTCAAATGCAAAAAAGATGGCCTTTCTACAAAAGGAAGCTCCAGTACTGTTCACTTTAATTGAATGTCTTCCTTCTTACCCCACTGAAGCATTGCAGCCTATACTAAAAAGGCTTGTGGAATTATCATTAGCCCCATTTACGCAAGACTTCACAGAGTCTAGTACTGGTGACCACACTGACATTAATGATGATGATATGATATCGTACTTTCCAAAGCTTCCTTCACTAAGAAAACGAAAGATTTATAAGGCTGACAGTTCTAAATCCTCTGTATGTACAAAAAAAAGCTCAAGACATCCATCACTGCTACCGGGGATATTTACTCTGTATTGTCAGCATGGTAATGCTGCATGCATGATAATTATAATTATTACGCCTCTACCGTATTACTAGAATATTTTGCAGGTGAAAAACCTTTGCGAATGAGCCAAATCAGCAGAAAATTTGACCCTTTGCGATCTAACTATTGTGTTCTGGCAAGTATTTACTAGTAATAATTTAGGTTTTGCGGATTTTATTGATCAACCCTCGCAAAATTCGCAAATGTTTGATGCTCGCAAAACATTCTAGTAATAATTATGGTACATTAATTTGCATCAATATTGTATAGGAATTTGCTATGGATTCCAACTGATGGAAGTTCAGGAATCCCCCAACATTCCTTTCACTATCTTATATGAACGATTCTCATCAGGTATAAATGCTATATATATCGGGATGATTATTTTTGAACTCTTCCGGCATGCAATTGCATAATATAATTATATGCCCTTGTATCTGCAGCACCTGAAGTCATCATATACGACAATAGTTGCAACCTGCACCAATACTAGAGAGCCCCCCTTTTTCAGGCACAGTCGGTTTCTAGGTCTAGTAGATCGTTTCCATTGGCCAAATCATTCAGGTATATAATAATTGTATGTTAAGTATAATTATATGATTTTAATTACCATGCACTTATATATCATACAGGATGCAGTGTTGCTTACAAAATGAGCACCTATAGACAATAATGATGCCTTGAACAGCCAGATGGTAGAGCAAAGCAATTCATGCTTGAAGAGAATCAAATCGTCACTGTCGTATATGAATAAAAGAAATTTCCTCACACATTGTGGATTTTATTTATGGTATCACAATCAGAAAAAACTATAAGTATAATGTACTCACATGCATGATGGTCTTGTCATGCACTTTTTGTTTTTACAACCATGAATTTAAAATTGTGGCGTCACTTGTTCTGACTTATCATGCATGCGTTACAATAAGGGGTGACTGAAGAAATTACACACAACACAATCATATTATATGCATGGGGGAATAACAGATGAGAAACTATATGAGGGAAACTAGTAACTATATTATTGCACATAATTATATACAATAAAAAATAAACATTCTGATCTATACTACAAGCTATACAATTAATGTTAAGTAAAAATAGCAGTTAAGGCTTCGATTTTGCTGTCTTCTTAACAGATACACTGGCATCATCATCAGTCTATTGCATAGTAGACAATGTCGGTATAGTTTATATACCAGCATGCATTGAAGCATGCTCATATACACATTATACAAGTACATAGCAATCAACGTTTGTGAATGCATGAACACAATCATGAGTGCGTGTCAGTGTGGTGTACTCACCTGCAGATCTGTATTAGCAACCCTTTTACTCCTTCTGACGCCGTGAGATGTCTTTTGGCTGCAGTATATAGGTACACATGCATGAGGGAGTAGCCAAAATCATTTTTTTTACCTTTGTTGAGTGGAGTAGCATGATAACAGGATCAATCCACGTAATTCAGCAGTGTTTACAGACTTTTGCAGGTGCTTTGATGCAGGTAGTCCAGAAAACTGATCAATTGTGTTAGTGTAAATACTCACGAATGCTTTTACATATACCATCACGTACCTTGACCATTGTCATAATAATTATTTTGTATCACATGAATGCCACATTCAACTCCATCCTGAGCGGCCACCTAATACAATAAACATTCATGAAATAAAATCCATCACGAAACAATTAAGGAGTGCGTGGAGTATCCAAGAAGACAAAAAAAATTGCATTTGGGGCAACTAAGCAAGTCAATGATTTAACTTTTATGATTACCCCATGCATGTGCACTCTATAAATTATTATAAATTATATACCTTCACACACTGTATATCCATCTTTGCAGGTGATCGAATGCACATGCTTAAGAATTGATTAATGTCTTGTGCATGCATGTTGCCTGCTCAGTAAAAGGTGAGAGAATTGGCGACTGGGAGTCAAGAACATAGACACTACAGAAAAGGAAAATTGTACTCACATTAGTAATAACCTTTTTGACAGACCAACAAAACATGTAATCCTATCACACAATATAATGCATCCATGAGGAGCTCACATGCATGTATGGGTACTGGTCGAATTAGACTCCAGAAACTCAATCACATGCATAATAACGTACGTTTTCTTTGGGAGATTGACAGCAACAAGAATCCCGTGCCAGCCTCTATATGATGTATACGTTGGAACAATGAAATTCTCATAAACACAATATGAAAGTGAATTCAGTGTGACAACTTATACCTTACTCTACACGGAAACAGAATCCTTAATGTCATTGTAGATTTCAGCATACAGAGTCGCAGTGAGGCTTTCATTCAGTCTGATGTATAATAGAGTCTGTAGATGCAGCTGTATGGTGAGTTTTTACGACAGTAGTCTGACAAATTGTGTAAACAAAATTAATAATTATAGACTTGAATTAGTCGATATCATTGTGATCATCACAGCTGTAAAAGTGTACATACCAGACTGTCGTGTGTTACTTATTACCTTACCTGTCGTATAGGCTGTTGTCTATCCAATTTCCGGCTGGATATGATATTCTGATAGACCATGCAGGGAACAGGTTTTCGAGTTTCCAACAAAGCCACCATGCATGCAGCATTTGAAATGAGCTGATACCCACCTATAAAAGAATGAATGCAAGCTAAGCTGCATGAACTATTTTCTTACCTGTCAGTGTCGTCCAGGCCGTTGGTCCACCCAGTTTCCAAAACAGAAAAGGTTATGGGCCAACGTCCAGGTTTATTAGTATAACTGCATGATGCCAACGGAGAGCCACCAAGCTCTGACAACCAACTATGCAGGAACACATTAAAAGAATGCTCAAGCTGCGTGAACTATTTTCTTACTTGTCGTCCAGGCCGTTGGTCCACCTAGTTTCCTTAATTGATGCAAACAAGAGACACTAAGCTTTGAAATGAGCTGACACCAACCTGGAACACATTGCATTCAAGCTGCGTGAACTATTTCTTACTTGTCGTCCAGGCCGTTGGTCCACCTAGTTTCCAGAAGCAGGACATCTTATGGACCAACGAGCAGGTTTTCTAGTTTAAAGATGCCAATGGAGACACCATGCAAGCTTTGAAGCTCACACCAACCTGGAACACATTAAAAGAAAGTGCGTGAACTATTTTCTTACTTGTCGTTCAGGCCATTAATTGTCCACCCAGTTTCCAGAAACATGAAACCTTATATGGACCAACGAGCAGGTTTTCCAGTTTAATGATGCCAACGGAGACACCATGCAAGCTTGCTCACACCAAACTGGAGAACACACTAAAAAGAATACATTCTAAGTGTGCGAACTATTTTTTTACTTGTCGTCCAGGCCGTTGGTCCATCCAGTTTCCAGAAACAGGAAACCTCATAGACCAACAAGCAGGATTTCCAGTTTATAATGATGCAACGGAGACACCAAGCTTTGAAATGAGCTCATAATCACACCAAACTGGAGAACATATTAAAAGAATACATTCAAAGTGCGCGAACTATTGTTTTACTTGTCGTCCAGGCCGTTGGTCTATCCAGTTTCCAGAAACAGGAAACCTCATAGACCAACAAGCAGGATTTCCAGTTTATAATGATGCCAACGGAGACACCAAGCTTTGAAATGAGCTCATAATCACACCAAACTGGAGAACACATTAAAAGAATACATTCAAAGTGCGCGAACTATTTTTTTACTTGTCGTCCAGGCCGTTGGTCCATCCAGTTTCCAGAAACAGGAAACCTCATAGACCAACAAGCAGGATTTCCAGTTTATAATGATGCCAACGGAGACACCAAGCTTTGAAATGAGCTCATAATCACACCAAACTGGGGAACACAGAATGCATTCAAAGTGCATGCATTCAAAGTGCGTGAACTATTTTTTTACTTGTCGTCCAGGCCGTTGGTCCACCTAGTTTCCAGAAACGGCCTCCTGTATGGACTAACGAGCAGGTTTTCCTGATGCCAACGAAGACACCAAGCTTTTAAATGAGCTCGGATACGGCTATAAAAAAGAATGCATGCAAAGTACAATGTATTTTCTTGCTTGTTATCCAGCCCGTTGGTCCACCCACTGAAATAGGAACTTTAATGGACCAACGAATGCATTTTCAGGTTTACCTGATACCAACGGAGCCATACCGAGAATGTTTAAACACTTGTACTTTGTGTAGGGAGTGAAAGGACGACACCAAGGAGACCTGGACCAGCTGTTCCATACCTTTCTTAAATTGTTGCTTCAATTATAGATATATAGTAGAGGAATCGACAGACATGTTTCGAGAGACTACTCCCTTACTTCTTCTACTATCTATGCTTCAATCAACAGTAGATCTAGTCTACATGCTGCAGTGGATACTTGAGCGTCTAGCACTGTACTGTGTACGTGTGCATACTGCATGGGGCTTGTGTGTGTGAGCCCCACCCACCTGCAGGCTCTCAGCCTCCTCATGACGTAATCTACCGTTGGTCCATTCATCAGAGTCCATTGCCACAATCTGGAAAGTGTAATAACTCGTTCTGCAGCCACCCTAGCCTCGATCCCAGGCCGCACTTCCCACAAAGGCTGGTGAAGGAGGCTACAGCCACCCACGAAAAACGCGAAATTAAAAACACCTCGAAATTTTTACTGGTACGGTATGCGTGCATGCAATGCGTTTCTTTCACCTTTTTTGGAGAGACACTATAAGAACTATCTTCTATTTTTTTGCATGCAGTAGAATGGAATGTAGTATATAAATGGGACCAAGCCAACAACTAAGTTCATCTGAAAAAACTTGAAAATTGAGTATAATGAAAGCACTCACGGGTGCTTACGGGTGCTGATGCCTCGGTGGAGGTGTCAAAGTGTTCTATGGTGGCCACCAATCCACTGTGTAAGTTATTATTGTAATTGCTTTTTTCAGTAATTATAGTTTTTGAGTTAGTTGTATCAAAGTGAGGTAGCTTATAGGTAGCTTCATTCCAGTACATGTATACCCATGCACTAGAATAATTAAAGCTACCTAAGCTATAATTATAACACGTCAATACATGTATACATTCGAATTTATGTCAGTAAACCTTGAGGACGAGGGCGAAGCCCGAGGCCAAGATGGTTTGCAATTCGAAGTATATAATTATAATTATGACGGCTGAATGATTTATTACCATTGTCATGATCAGGGTCCGCCTATCAAGAGTGTTGTCAATGAATGATATCTTGTATTGATTACCCTACCCCGTATATTTATCATTCCCCCCAAAAGTTCAAAATGCTTTTGCCTATAAAGCTAAGGCCTTAAATGATCACACAGCACAGAACTCTGACGTCGAACATTTCTTCCCTAAGTAGCCTATGAATACGAAAAAAAATTTGTGTCTACAACATGCAGTAGAGATTCTACTTAGGTATAGATAGGACCTAGCCTTGTTCGCAAGACAATCTGTCTCTAGAAAAATATGAGCAGGATGGATTTGAACAAATATGGGGACATAAGTGGCAGAGCCGCCCATGGGAGTGGGTATGGGAAGGGGATGTTCCCCCTTCTGTACCCATGCACTGTAAGCATGCAGAAGGTATTGCTATGATCTTGTAATTCTTATCCCATTTCATTAGTAGAAAAAAGGCTATCTCTCTTGCGGAAAAACAAGCAAACATGACCGGCTGTGAATGGTGCAAATTTTTGTATGAACTACATGTACCCATTTAATTTTAAATATTCATACAGTACGTGACGTCACGTTGAATCTATAAAATTAATTATTGCAGTAGAATAATTTTGTACAATGCTCCACCATGCATACGAAAATAACCAGCTATAGACTCTGTAATGAAAACATAGATTCGTGACTGAGCGTGCATGCACATACTAAAAAGATAGTCTAGCCTCATTAACGGCCACCTCTAAAGAACAACCACACTCTATAAAATGGCCAAGAGCTCAGGCGGTGGCAGAATCACCCAATAAAACGATGCATGCTTTCGCTAGCTATTCGTCTCAGTCTATAATAGCTAGACACTGTTTAGGAAGTTTCTAGAAGCCCAAAGGGCTGGCTGTATTCTAAATCATGTGGAAACTTCCTAAACAGTGTCTAAGCATTTTAGATCATAGCAACCATGAGTATCTAGCCAATCAGATTTGAATGTTCTTATCTAATCTTTGCTACATGATTTTCTAAGTGAAGTACATGATTTTCTAAGTAAGTACATGATTTTCTAAATAAGTACATGATTTTCTAAGTTGGATAGAACACTTCCTTTAGCCAATCAAATTGCAGTATTTATGGCAAACATGATCTAAATAAACGTTAGAAGCCTCTCCCTAAAATAGAATTGATTGCGATATTGATAAACCTCACAATATTGTGAAACTTCGCCAAAGTTGGAGATTATAGCCATGTTAATGGTTACGGCAGGACACAGAAACAGGAATGGTGGCAGAGTTGCTATCTATAATTATAACAATCTTAGTTATAAAGTCACGGTCATAGACAGTTTGATTGAATGTATTGTTGTTTCTTTGCAATTAAAGTTAGTGTTTTGTATAGGCCCCCCCAAGCAGCAAAGCTGATTTCTTATAACACCTACTAACTGGTTATATTGCCTCTTGACATAATAATCATTTTTCTTGAACATAATAATTATTATAGGTTACGGTATACTGTACTATACTATACTATATAACCTATAATATTATGTTTGGTGACAAGAAAATTTCGTTGACTACAGGCCTGTTCCAATACTAGTAATTAAACTGCTTGAAAATAAATTGCAGTCTTGCTGCATGCTGGAGCAAATGAACCACACTCTGAGCACCAATAGGGGTTCACACCTGGTAAATCAACTAGATCTACCACTGCCCTCAGTTTCTTGGTAAACCATCATTTACACTGGGGATTTTTTGGCAGGAAGATACATCACAGATAGTATACTATCTGTATACTACAATACAAAACAGGATCAGCTATATAGCTATAGATTAGACACAGGCAAAACGAGTCCATAGCAGCTAAAATCTGTATATGAGTTATTGCTTGCTTATGATGCAGCAAAAACCAGCACCAGTAGTGAAGCCCAAAAAATGATTAAACTTGAAACACCTTGTCCAGCTGACACACCTGCATACCAAAGACAGTGATTATAGCATTGGACATGTACACACAATTATTTGACAGCTTAGCTGAGAATGATATCCACTGTTTACATAGTACACATGTGTATATCGACAGTTTGTGGAATCCTACATGCACTCACACACTGTATAGGTCTTGATAAACAATGATTGTGTCCCAAGATTAATTTTTGCAGGTACTAGTTGAGCTGGTACAAGTGCTTGTACATTAACGAGCCCTAGCTGAGCAACCATAGCAGTGTTTGTATTTAGATCAATATTATTATTATTAGTCAAACTTACAACATACACAATTGCAGATTAATTTTCTACACAATGGCTTTATTGCTAATCATGCTGAAGCTATAACAGTCAATGAAGGGTATGCACTACTCACCGGCGTTGCAAGGATCTGTTCCATTATTATCCTGGCGTCGTTGTCTCCCTGAGTTTAGTGGACAACTGACCTCTTTCTTGAAACACGGATCATCTGCAGGTTCTCTATCTGTAAAAAGGATGGATCGCAATTGAACCGAGTTTACCGTAAAGAATGGATATGACTATAGCCATGCAGTATAGTTTCTGTAGTAATATAGTCTGCACTGTATATATGGATTATTAACAGGTATTCAACTATCATAATAATTATACCTTCTTGTATGCTAGTGATGATATTGGCAGCACAATCGGTCACCTCTACCAAGCTAGCATCAGTGTTAACAGGATAACCGAAAATATCGTAACAGCTATAGTCAATGTCCGGAATTTGTTCAACAAGTCTCTGCTGTAAAATGAGCAGTGAGCCTTGTCCGCACCTCTCAGAGACATCTGCACATAATCACCAGCAGATGTGATAGGCAGACGTTATACTGTGGTTACATTCCATTCTACACTTAATTAGCTTATCAGACCATCATCATTATAGGAAATACACAACATGCTCACAGTATAGTGACAGTGTTTCATGACAGGTTGTGTGAATATACTCACTAGATGCCATTACATTAACGTACCACCATAAGTCTGTGAGACATGCACCACCATGATGACTGCCCGATCAACCAAATTCCTGTTCAAGGCAGGGATTTCATGCATTGCAAAGAAAGAATTCAAGGGGAAAGCTCCTTTCTCTGACTCTCCAAAGCCGAGATAAAAGATGGTGCCTGCTGCAGCTTCAGCAAATCTAACTGAGAACTCTTGGAAGAAAGCATAGGAAGTACTACACGGGCACATTCCACTGTACTGTATGCCGTCTGAAATGGATAAGATGACATATTAAATGACATAAGAGATGGATGTATAATTATGTTCTGAACAATTTGTGAACGTATAGTTATAATAGTAGTTACATAATTCTGGTTTGGGGAATCTTGAAAACCATAAGTAGTTTAATAATGGACAAACTGAAACTATAGGGACTGCATTATGTGGTTAGTATATACATTTTGATAGTTGACATGGTTACGAGACGTGTCATAACTTTGACTTACTTATACCACCACTGGTAGTTCCACACCAGCGTAACTGCGTCATGGGCATGTCCAACCTGTCGGCGATTTTGTCCATGATTGATATCGGGAAATAATTTGGACCAGAAAACACGTCAGCAGCATTACACATGCAACTCAGCATGACTGACAACTCTATAGTTTGAGACCAGAACAAGAACGTGTCCATCGCGGCAGTTATCGGGAACATGTTGAAGTAGTCCTCATAGTTTCTATTTAAGGAGAAAACACAGTACGTTTAATTCATTGCATGTAGCTATAGACCTAGCCTATAATAAATTAGTAACCCATAATTATGTAGGGGGAGTTTGCACAGTTATAATGAGGATTGAGATGTTTGTTCACAACGGACTGTATACATGCAGAAGGTACCATATAGCGCTTTATTTTCGAGGAGCAAACATTTCATAGTTTTTGCGGATTGACCTTGAACCTCGAAATGTTGGTGCCTCGAATCATTGTTTACTCACGGTATTACCTCTCTACTGTAGGGGTGTCACTGTGGTCGTTTGAACCTCTACCCTCGAAAATATTACTACTAAACGTTTAGTTTGAGCAATCTGCCAAATACTAGCTCCTTGGACAATAAAGTGCTATATAATATCTGTATTATTTGCTGAAACAGTCGCTGTAACAATGCAGTGACTATAAGTAAACACGTACTCTGTAGTTATACCACTAGGGTCTGTGTTGGCAAATGCTGAAGAAAATGCACTCCAATATCCATCACACGTGGTATTTATCCGCCCCAAGGCAACACATCCATCTAAGAACAGGGTTGGAAAGGTTTGTGGGGTAGGGTTGCAGTCTCCATCTGGTTGGCTGTTTACCAGCGACAGCAGAACAAGTAGAGACAGTGCAAATATGTTCCTCATCTACATAACAATTATACTGGTCAGTCACAATTTTAAATAACCAATGCATATAATTATTAGCTAATTGGTAGATCTACATTGTCATTGGTACAGAATCTAGATCTACAATTTAATATATAGATAGGCTTGTGTATAGATCTAGAATCTAGATCTGGTGTGCTATCTAGACAAGACTCATGTGTAGTTAAGTTAGTCACTCACTGTGAATATTAGAAGAATCTACTGCAGCTAGCTGCTGCACTAATGCACTTTAAACTTTGTATTATAATTTGGAAGGTACATGTACGTAGCAAACCAGACTGACAAGCAAAGCCATGGTTAGTTGGGCGGAGCCCGACCGTCCCTGACGGGAGGTCGGGTTGCAAGCCTATCTGGGATTTGTTCTAGCGCCACTATAGTGGCGCCCTATCAGATTGCAGCATTTTTCACGTGGCTTGGTTACACTTCCGCTTGCATCTAGTTGCAAAACCGCATGCAGTATTGCTGTGCCATCCTTGTGGTTTACACGTCATCAAGTCGGTTAACACCCACTTGAGAATAATAATATATTATTCATAGCAGTACTACATAATGCGCAGAACAAATCCCAGATAGGCTTGCAACCCGACCTCCCGTCAGGGACGGTCGGGCTCCGCCCAACTAAGCCATGGTAGGGATACAAATGAATATGCACGTAGATCTATATATGATTATGTTTCAGTATGATGTCATAATTAAGTGAGTTGTTAATACTGTACTAATCTACATAATTCTCATCTCTGTTAATTCTGAATTAGCTAAAAATGACTACAATGCAACCATTAAGTGTAAGTGAAGACACTGATTCAAGAGAAGTTGGCAAACTACTACCACTTAACTATTTGGCTGATATTGACGAATCAGTTTCCCAGGAGTCAATACAAGTAAACTTAAAAAAGAACCGAGAAGCCATTCTAAGAAGCCTTGATCCATTGTATCCATCGCTTTACGGACTGTTAGATCACTATGAACTTGCTGAAGAATTTACGAGTGGTTCTGAGAAGAACCGTAGAAAAATGGCCGAAAGACTTCTCAGCAAGATCGAGCAATCGGGTGATTATAGGCAGTTTTTGGACTACCTTGAAGAAGATTATGATGATGAACACACGGGACACACATACATTATTTCATTGCTCAATGGAAAACAGTTCGGAAAAATGGAGGTGGCAAAACACATTGAATCAGAGACAATTTTGAAGAGTATAACAAAAAAAGCTGGGTTTGTTATAGATCAATTAGATACGAAAGGTTTGTTGCCGTATCTTAAAAGCAATAAACTGGTCACCAGGAATGAGGAGGAAGAGATGTCATTAGAGGGAAAGACTTGCAGGGATAAAGCGACGCGACTTCTGGCACTTCTCAAAACTAAAGGCCCCACCGCTCATCACATTTTCCTGCACAATTGTCTAGCTGAAAAAGACGCAAATCATTTTCACCTTTACACTTTGCTAACGGAATCTAACTCAGCGAATACCAGAAAGAGAAAAATATTAGACCTCAGTTTAATATCTGCTCCCCCTACAAAAGTGCCAAGGCCACTTGACCCTTTACAACTGCCTGAAGGTATCGTGGCACAACGTTATCTAATAAAAATATCAGGTATACGACGGAATTACTCAAATGCTGAACCAGACATATTAAAGACACAGTTAGAAAGTGAAGTGAAGTCAGCCGCTAATCCATTGGAGGCCAGGATCGCATTTTGCCTCGAAATGTCCTACTTCTGTGCAGCTGACATTAAACAAACAAAGCTTATCGTTTTTAGAGCAAAGGAAATGATGAAAAAGCTTGATGGGTGCAATAAACAAGTTTTGGAAGTTCGATATAGGCTCATACTAGGTCGTTGCTACAGAATCTGCGGCAAAAACGATAAAGCCAGGAAACATCTCGATAATGCTTTTGCCATTCTCTACGTTCAAAACATTGAACGAGGGGAGGACGCAATATTGGCAAATTATTTCAAAGCATGCAGTCTCATGAAAAGTGTTGATAAGGTGGACATGGTTGTTAAATGTCTGAAAAATGCTATTGATATTGCACAAAAACAAGACTATGGGATGGATATTGCTCACTTTTGCAAAATTCGCTGCGCTCAAGTTTACATTGGTGTATCTGCTGACAATCCAGTCTCGTACAAAGAGATTATCTCGCCATCCAGTGTAAAAGACGCCAAGGGATTATTGAAAGATTTAGAAGATAATCACTATTCAGACATGAACCCTGCAGCTAAGTGCTTTTATCTGATAGCCTGCTCTGATGTATATCGGCTTGCTGGAAATGTCGATGAAGCGCGAGAATATGCAAAGCAAGCAGAAAACACAGCTATGTCGAAGTATCATATTTCATTAGTAGAAAAACGACAAATTCTTTTGCAGGAGAGCTAGAATAGTTGATATTGAATTCATGGTATATTCAGTTGATGTTTGTATATACATGCAACAGCGTGCAATGTGTTTCTTCTTCACCTTGTTTGGAGAGACACTATAATTAAAAGAGCAATCTTGTATTTATTGCCTAAAGTACAATGTATAATGGGACCAAGCCAACCACTGACAGTGAGTGTTACTAGATCTATACTAGCCTCCTTTGCAGCCTCTCCTTTTCTGTTCTTTGTCACTGAAGAGAAATTGGAGGAACAAAGAAAGAAAGAAGGAAGCGACTGTCTCTTCCTTCTTTCTTTCTTTGTTCCTCCAATTATTCCCGTATTTTATCTTATTGAACTAAAGGATCTAGGAGGCTGAGGTTGGAATAGCCTCGACTCTCCAGCCCCCTCTTGAGTAGACTCGCAAGCCACTCCCTTCCCTTTTCTCTGATTGGGCAGGAGAAAAGGGACTGGTGACTCTGGGCATAGATTATTGAAGAGAGGGATTGGAAACGCATGCGTTGAAGTCATTGGAATTCCGGCCCATCCGTGTTGCGCCGACGCCCACGCAGTACTGCTTTTCAGCAAGCTGGTTTTTGCCTTCAATAGTCTACAGAAGGCAGCACAAAGGCTTGGCCTCGGGGCAATGCACACTGATAGTCCAGCTGTTCTAAATAGTGCTTGCTAAGTTTAATCTGTCTAGAGAAAGAGCAAAGTCTAATAATTTGGTATAAATCTTGACTTACCTTCACTGCCTCAAGTTTGTGGGATTATTTTGACTCTCTTGAAAGCAGTTCAGCCTTGCTACACTTTGAAGACAAGATCAGTAGTGTGGTAAGTGTGTTTTAAATCTATCTAATGTTTGATGGATTCTCCATGGTAGATTTTATAAGCATATTAATTGCTACATTATTAATTAATCATTTGTGGGATTTTGTGGGATTTTCTGCCAATGTAGGTGGTTCAGCAGCAGGCTGTTATATGCTAGAAGTGTTCCTTTAATGCTATTGAATGCTTTTGTGCACTTTTATTCACAGTGTTACAAATGGGTCGTCGCAAATTTTATTTGGGAAGGCGTTTGAAGAATTCTGAAAGACTAAACAAAGGGAAACGTCAATTGGGAAGACCACCACATAAAAAATCGGTAAACTAAATCTATCTGGCTCATTTATTTATAATTATTATTGTATGTGTCTTTAACTATCAGATCGTGTCATCCACATCCACTGATGGTACATGTACTGAAAACACATCCACTGATAGCACATTCATTAATAGCAGCGTTTCTGATGGTACATGTACTGAAAACTGCTGCACTTGATCCAGTTAGAGGTAATTGCAAGTCCAGAAAGAGAATATGTACATCTGTAGATGTGTCTGAACCTTTACCAAAGAGAGCAAGACGTTCAAAGAAATCTATGAGTGTATGATCTTGTTTTGAAGTGTATTAAATTTTGAAGTTACATCATTCATATTATAACATTAGTATAAAAATAATTATTAGGTACATTCGGAAGGAGTTGATATAATTTTTAGTTCTTTTCTAAGTGCTTTTTGCTTGCTCTTCTTTTCTGGCATATACTTTTCCAACCATGCTTTGGCAATAGAAAAACCTCGAATAGTAATCCACATTCCAATCATCTCTTTTAAAAGGTCAATAGCAATCTGCTCATTTGTGATGTCTACAGACAATAGAGTCCAATAAAACTGGACATCATCATCAGCAGCAACTGCACTCGCAATTACTTCTCTTTTATTTATTTCGTCTAAAGTGGATCCTTTGCTAAATGAAATCAGCAGGTGCTTTCTTACTCGTAATTCAATTATCCGAAACAACAGGTAAGCAGTATCATTTACCTCGAAGAGGCCTCCTCTGTCAACCTTAAGGCACCATTCTCGAGTGTAATCTATTAAACTGCTTTCTTCTCCATTCACTGCCATCGAGTGTAGACATTCCACAACTTCAGTATTATAAGAGTCCTTGCTAGATCTCTTTTCATACTTACTTAGCATTTTGAAAGGAACGTATCCAGCAATATATCTGACTACATTATCTTCAACATTTGTTAGGGCAGGTATGTTAACAGTGCTGTCAACGACACTCTTACTGAAGTGCCCTGCAATCATGTCGGCAAAGAGTTTCTGAGTGGCCATCTGGTATATAAGTGGGGACAATGTGGGGCAATCCATTTCTTTACAAATTTTAGTCCACATTGTACTTAGTTCTCCACTGGATCTCAATTTGTGAAAGGAAGACCACATTTTTTCTCTGAGCACGTTCTTTGAGCGACAAATTTTATCAGTTATACAGCCAATAAAGCACTTTTCCAAGCTTTGAGTCAACCTGTAGCTGAAGTCATCAAATTTACTGGTATTTGTTTGGTTACTGGTTGTTGCCTTCAAAAACTTCTTAACTTCTTCCTGAACGTCTGTTATTCGATCTGAACCTGCTGTTGAGATTGTCAAGAGATGGCAAATAGCTCCTCTTACAGTAGCTATAGCACTTCCACTTCCACTAGCCATGACAGAATAGCGGTGTACTTGTAGATCTATTGAACAGTCCTCTTGATACTGATGGCTGTAGCAATTTCTCATAAGGACAAAGGTCAAATACACAAGACGGAGGCAGCAAAGATAAAAACAATGACCGTAACACGGATGGGCCAAGCATTTATGTATGGAACGCCGTTTGCGACAAAATTCAGGCAGAATCTGATAGGCGTGTGCATCCAATATAAAATGGATTTTTGAAGATCGATTTTTAATAATCGATTTTTTACAGTTGATTTTCGATTTACACGTGAACGATCTTTGACAATCGATCTGATAATCGATTTTTGAAATTCGATTTTTGACAATCGATTTTTGAAATCAACTTTTGATAATCGATTATTGAAATTCGATTTTTGATAATCGATTTTTAATACCGTATATCTTCTAATTTATCGGACAGCAAAAAATAATTATTTTCCGGGTATAATTGGAACAGATTTTTATAGAGCATGCAAAGTGTCCGGAATAATTAGAACAAGCAAGCAGCTGCATGCGAGCTAGCTAAGTTTAATAGAACAGGGTACGACTGAATAGTTGCACTAGCTATCTAAAACTAGCTAATCAAAGCTATCTAACTGCAGTACTGTAAGTCTTACTTGCCGTCTATATGATAACTCCAACTTTTCAAGGTATTGTCCGGATATTTAGAACAAATGTAATATTAAAGTACTGGAGTGTCCGTTGTATTAGAACAACGAAAATTGCCCAAAAGAGTGTCCGAGGTAATTAGAAGTGTCCGATAAATTAGAAGATATACGGTAATCGATTTTTGAAATTCGATTTTTGATAATCGATTTTTAAAAATCGATTACAAAAATCGCAATTGATTGATATACTAGCCTCGAATCCAGGCCGATTAAAATGGATTCAAGGCTACAGTTAGGCCGCCCTTGAAACTCAGAACATGCACAAACTCCTTCTCCGCGGCCTGGAAACAAAGCTTGGCTTGGTTAGCTATCTCACATGATAGACTATAACGCAAAAGCGAAACATTATTGTTTTTTGGAACCATTAAAAAGGAGGGCCATAGTCACAGTAAAAATCATTAATTTTAGAACTGCTCAGTTGGTGCTATCTTATTTAGTTTCTTCATGCACCCATTTTTGTATGCTTTCTCGCCAGCACTGTTTTATTTGGCCATCTTGTGTGTGCTTAGAGAAAGAGCTGAGAAAGAGTTTGGTGATTCCAGATAGAATAGAAGTCATGAATAGTGGCTTCTTCAATGGATAGTATCACGTGATACAGCTTTAGACAGGGGCCCCCCCAGCCCACCCTCAGAGCAGTTCTAAAATCGATTATCAAAAATCGAATTTCAATAATGATTATCAAAAATCGATTATCAAAAATCGAATTTCAAAAATCAGATCGATTGTCAAAGATCGTTCACGTGTAAATCGAAAATCAACTGTAAAAAATCGATTATTAAAAATCGATCTTCAAAATCGATTTTATAATGGATGCACACGCCTATCACATTCTGCCTGAATTTTGTCGCAAACGGCGTTCCATATTTATGTAGGCGTTTCCAATCCCTTTCTTCAATAATCTATGCTCTGGGCTATAGCTTGTGTAAATCTAGCCTCGGTCCCAGGCGGATTTTTTTTAATTAATAGAAACTCAAAGAAGTTGACCTAGCGTTCAATTGGAGACGGACGAGGCTAGTGTAAATCAGGAATGCAAATGATGTCACGTGCAAATTTAGCCTCGGTCCCAGGCCGATTTTTTTTTAATAGAACGAAGTTGAAAAATACGGCCTGGTATTGATTGTATCTGGGCGTGGCAGGAACCGGAAACTAAAGCAGAGATTCTTCACATTTTGTTTCCTGCTTTTTTTCCGTAATACTAAAGGTGTACGTAGAGGCATTTTACTCCCGTAAAACTTACAGTAATGTAGCTCCGTGTCATGTTCTCAATTTATAGTAGCTATGGCATGCAACGCGTTGTTTGTTTGAAGCAAGATGGCCTCACTCTCATGGCAGAACAGGCCCAGGCTCTCAAGCTCCTGTTTGAGGGAAGGGACGTGTTTATCTGGTTCCCAACGGGGTATGGCAAGTCTCTCTGCTATATCAGTTGCTACCCTTTTTAATGGACTACAAGCTAGGTAGGACCAAGGCTCCTCCTGTTGACAAAAGTGTTGTTCTTGTTAATTGTCTCTCCCCTTGTATCTCTCGTCATGAGACTCATAATTGACCAGGCAGGAGTCTAAACAATAGAGGTGTTTCTGCTGCCATCCTCAGACTCAGTAGCTCAGTAGCAATAAAGGAATCGACAAAAATTTGGTTGCCACTGCCAAAGAAGTGTCTTCTGGGAAGTATTTCCTGCTGTATACTGCCCCAGAGGCTGTTGTTGAAGACCACTGTTGGAGGATTCATTTTTTGTTGTACCAGAGTCAATTTATTAAAAAACCACGCCCAGATCACGCCCAAATACAATCAATACCAGGCCTAGTAGGCGACCTAGCGTTCAATTGGAAACGGATCGGCCTGGGGTCGAGGCTAGTGCAAATTATGCAATTTAAATAGCGTCAAAGCAGAGTCAAAGCATAGATAGTGTAGTAAGAGGGATTGGAAACGGGATCACGTGGGCTTATCAATGCAATGTAATGAACTTGGGGCCTTGTGGACAATCCAGGCTGCGCGTAACGCAGCTATAAGCGCTAAATCACGCCCGTCCAGAGATACAAAGACAAGGTTTTCTCCTGTTCTAGGACAAAGGTAAAGCACTAAAACTAGTAGCAGTATTTATTAGAGCCTCTCTTACCATGTAGATACTTATTATTTATTGGGACCTTATTTACCAGTCCTATATCAGAAATTGGCGGCATTTTCACACTGGAATGACTTTCTGTACCTATATCTTTTTTGTTATACAAGCAATATTAAGGTATAGCCAGCGATCCGATTTACGGCCAATGTTTTAATATACCTGATGATAGACCTTGATTAGTGCTCTCTAGTGGTGGTCTTGGATTTTCAGTGCCTTGCTTGGTTCTCTAGATATGAAGGCCGAAAGTAGCTGGGCGTGGTCTGGTGAGTGGGTAAAGGGTGCTAGGTATGAAAGTGGCTTAATGGGGGTCAGAGGTCAGTTTGGAAAAGGGTTGGGCTTGCAAATGAGAATCCGGATGACGACATGTCTGGGTCAGAGGTCAGATGGGCTGGGCATCCGGATGACGTAGTACTGGAGTTCAGAGGTCAGCGAGATAAAACGGGTCAGAGGTCAGCTCAGAAAAAAGGGGCTGGGCTCTGTGCTTTATATAGAAATACAAATAATTTTTTATACAAATAAGTACGGCCTAGGGTCCAGGTAGCTAGCTACTATACTATACCTTAGGGCAGTGCTAAATAGACAAAGACAGCACTCTACAGAGTATCACAGGTGAGGAAGTACACGTGCATTGGAGGGTAAAAATACACGTATTGGAGGTTATATGTATATTATTGTGTCTTCTCTCCAACACAAGACAACCCCTGAGGGCAGAGCAGTGTCTCCACCATTGTCTGCTGGGCTGGCTACTCATTCATTTGTGATACCCAAAGGCGGTGGTCTGAGGATTGTGATTGGGATGGACCTCATCTCTTTATTGAGAAGAACCTCAATGGAATGGCTGCTGCCCAAGGTAGGGGGTAGATGGGCGTGGTCCGCCTCCAAAAAGGGAGACGGGTTGCAGCCCTATCTAGCATTCACGCAGCACCAATACTGGCAAGTTGCCGTGTGAGAGTTGTCCTGCAAACCACAAAATGCATGATGGGGTGATATTGCTTCCATACTGCTCCTATATACGCCTCTAACCCTAACCGTTGCCCGTCCACCCAAAAGAAGGGAGGACGGGTTTCAAGCCTATGTCTAGATTTGTATAGTGCTGCATTTACGTACAGCTTCTTATCAGTTTTTACATTTAGTCATAACGTTGCTACACTCTTTCCGCCATTTCACCCCCTTTTGGAAAATATCATCTGGTTGCTTAGCCGCATAGTCAATTGCCGCTGTTACATGCAGTATAATAGAACTTTTTATGGTAAATACTAGGAGTATGTATAAAAGCTATTTAGTATTAGTAGAGCTTTATGTTATGTATAGCTCTGGTATCTCCACCGAGGCATCAGCACTTGCGGTGCTTTCATTTAACAGGGTTTCATACAGGATTCTTAGCTAGGAGGGGGAAGCGTTTAATTCAGGGGTGTCCCGGGGGAGGACAAAATTGCACGCTGTCAACGACAACGTATTGTTTTCGAATAACTCCCGTGGCCGAAAATGTTAATAAAAACTGCAGAGAACTTCATCATTCACGATTAGAAATCAATAGTATGGTTACTTGTGCTATTAATCCCATATTGCAATTCTATTAATTATATACATGCAGTCTATTATTAGAGTTATGATTGTTCTGTGCATGCCTCGCACTTCCATTCGACGCCATCAACTTGAAACACTTCGTTGGGAATGCTCAAGCACGATCGATGATACCACCCCTTGCAAACATCACATTCTGCCATAGGATCGTCTTCGATGCTTTCCTCGGGCATTCTGCATGTGCAGTACAGGGAGACATGCTCAGCGTGGATCACACCTGTTGAGGTCCTCGAATTCCTTATTGGGAAGCGATCGAAGCAGCACTTCTTGAGGCTCTCCTTCAGGTGTTGTCTTGTGGATGTGTGCTCGTACACCACGGTCAGCGGATCGTTCCCAGCACACAAGTCATAGGCAATGGCGATAGCTAGCACACCACAGTCAGAGCCGTTTGTCTGTCGACCGACGTCCATCATGTTGATTGTGAGGTTGGGTAAGGTGCATAACATCAGGCTTGCTATAATTGGAAT